>NW_027526385.1:53005097-53292597 GCF_048455015.1 Haemaphysalis longicornis | reverse complement strand
TCGATATTACGCAATTTTAAATTTTACAGACATGTTTTCTCTGTCTTTTGACTAAGAAAAATTGGGCTTTCAACTGCAACGATAACAACGAATAATAAGGCCGCGCGAAATGGTATTGCATTGGTTTTTTATTGAGTGGCAAATAACGTTTTTCCTCACTAACTAAAATCTCTGAAACGTCCTAGCAAGTACTGGTTTTAGAACACCCTAGAAAGAGGGCCCTAATTAGGCCACTGGCAAAGCCTGTTCCTTAATATATATACTTCCTCTTCAGTAACTTCGCAGTCGGCCGCGCAGGCCAAATTAAACACTAAATTTCATTATTGGACTAGCGCATTCAGCTAAAAATACGCGACCAAATACCCCATACTTCCACGCCGCCGCCCCCCCCCCTCCCGCCCCGGCTACAAGTCCTCGCATATTTCCACCGTACATCGAATTCACGCACCACAGCGCGCGCTCAAAATAGACAGGGACATAACGCGATTACGACCGGCTCGACGCGATTTCAGACGAAACGGCGGTGCTGCCGTAAAGGCAGGAAATAAGCCCCGCACGACGTAACTCGAAACACGATGACGAGGACGAAGGAAGGAGGAACAGAGGATAGGAGAAGATGGCAGGTGCGTTTCCCACGAGCCGCGAAGCGCAGTAAGGCTTCGCAAAACGGTAATGCTTTCCGGCGCGCGTCGCAAAACGCAGCGGCGATGTTTCTCACAAAGCACACGGAGCGCAACAAATAAAAGAAGAACGGATACGCTGTTGCGAGATTACACGTCGGCTCAGTGGGAACCTGGTGTGCGGTGTGCCTTTATATATATATATATATATATATATATATTATATATATATATATATATATATATATATATATATATATATATATATATATATATATATATATATATATATATTGTAAGCACTGTAGTTCTCCGCGGCACAATATTTCGCTGATTTAAATCTTATGTGTAATCATCATCGCCTGTCATCCTTTTCAGCAATGTTTCATCTTCTTCACCTGTACATGATCATTATCATCCCTGAGGCTAGTGCTGCTTGGCTGCGCCTTCGCCAAATAAACGGCGTCTGTCTTCTCCGCTCTATCAGTGAGCGACGTCTCCTTGAAGGCCTCTTACAATATATATATATATATATATATATATATATATATATATATATATATATATATATATATATATATATATATATATATATATATATATATATATATATATATATATATATATATACATATATATATACAAGGTAATGAAGAGAAGTAGCGAGAGACCCGAACAAATGAAAGGCGTCGATACGAAGTTGCGAAAAATAAGGCACACGCTTTTAGGGGCCGCTGCGCTCCGCCGTGTTTATAACAACAGCAAAAACAGAAATAAGGGAGGGAGCGGGAAAACCTGTTTTTCACTTACTACGCTTTCGAGCCCAGGATGCGCCATCGTTAGAGGAAGAGACGCAAAGGAGAACGAAGAAAAGTGGTTTAGTGTCGGTGGTGAAACTTCAGATCAATGCCGTCGTAGACAACTTAAGGAACGGTTGTGCGGACGCGAAGTGGCGTGAAAGAAATAGGAGGGGAAAAAAGAATGTCCTTCTTGGAGCCAGGTGGCGCTACGAAAGACGGAAAGACAAATATGAATAAATGTAGTCCGGGCATTAGGTTTTTATACAGGCGTTCTGCAGCGCCTGCGGGTCAGTGCTGGTTGCTGGCGAAGGAAAAAAAACACAACGCGACATTAGAGCTGCAAAGGAAAGCTGGACTATCTGCCGCTTCGTATCTGTATAGAGTCTTTTAGCACTTCAAAAAAACTCGACAAGCAACCGGTGGGAATACGACACTGTGAAATTCAACAAATACCTACAGTCATTGTGAAAAGTTTCTGGTCCATGCAGATTCTTAACAGACCACATATAATTCAAAATTCAAGGTTACCTATCAGGTGAGACTGTATTATTGTACGCAGTGTCTAGAGTTCCATACAACGGCACTGTAGCTCAGCGCTGAAGCCGTGGTTAGAGTGCCGTCAGACGACCCTTAATTGTACGCAGTCTACAGTGCCACCCCACGGCACTGAAGTTCAGCGCCGAAGCCATACAGAGAGTGCCGTCAAACGGCATTTAACTGTACGCAGTGTCTAGACTGCAATTCGACGGCACTGCGGCTCAGCGCTGAAGCAATGGGTAGAGTGCCGTCATACGTCATTTAATTGTACGCAGTGTCTAGGGTGCCAACCGATGGCACTGAAGCTCAGCGCTGAAGCCATGGGTAGAGTACCATCAGATGACAGTTAATTGTACGCCTGTCTAGGGTGCCATCTGACGGCACGTGTGCTCAGCGTTGAAGCCACGAATAGAGTGCCGTCAGGCGACATTTAGTTGTACGCAGTCTCTAGAGTTCCATCCAACGCCACTGTACCTCAGCGCTGAAGCCATGAGTAGAGTGCCGTCAGACATCTAACTGTACGCAGTGTCTAGATGCCATCCGATGGCATTGAAGCTCTACGCCGAAGTTATAGTTGAGGTACCGTTAAACGACGTTTAATTGTACGCAGTGGCTAAAGTGCCATCCGACAGCACTAAAGCTAAGTACTGAAGTCATTGGTAGAGTGCCATCAGACGACATTTAATTGTACGCAGTGTGTAGAGTGCCATTCGACGGCACTGAAGCTCAGCGCTGAAGCCTAGAGTACCGTCAGACGACATCCGAATTTCTTAGGCTAGGTAGCAGCAGCCAAAACGTCTGCCATCGTGTTTAGAGCTGCCGTCTCAGTTTCGCGATACTAAGGACGGTGGTTCGACTGGGGCTCTTGCCTGCTATATAATTTTTACAGATTTTGTTTCAATTGTAATTTTCATGTCCAAGGTTCGTTTTCACGTTTCGAATGATTTATTTCTGTTTGTTAAGGTATGTTATGTTAGGCTACATTAAATTATGCCAGGGGGTTCGGAGTAGTGTCAGACGGTACATATTTATTGCGAAAAGCCTGTGGGCGTCGCTTTAGTGGAGTGCTTATTGTACCGCCGGACGGCACTCTAGACATAGGTAATATTATTGTACACCAAAAAGTCGCCAAATGCACCTTTCTTACCGGTACAAACTAATATGGCAGAATAGAACGTTCAGCTTTTGTTTTGTACTCTTTGGGGCCCACAAACCTTTGGCGTGGCCTAAAACATATTGACAATGTCTGTACATGCGGCTAGTGCTTTTCTTTCGTCTATTTCACTTTCTTCATAAGCTACGGTAGGGATCAGTATCAAGAACCACGAAAGCGATATAAGTTCGCTTCGCTCGACAAGTCATGCATCAAGGGTTTGTTCATTTGTCTGTCAATATATATATATATATATATATATATATATATATATATATATATATATATATATATATATTCATTTATTCTTCTGAGAAAAATACTGCACGCCAGAGGCCCAGGCAGGAGGGGCAAATATACAACACGACTGTACACGTTCCGCACCAAGTGCAAACTGCACAGTTTGCAGTAGGTGTACTAGATAATCAAAGCCAAAACAAAACAAAATAACAAAATACAAACAAATAAAACAAAATATGAGCTGTACCAGACAAACAAAGCCACTTTAGGAGGAACAAGAATATGCGTAATGCCAGACTAAGGACTCCAAAACCTCAGAATAGCTGTAACTTCGGCTGGTTGGTACATAACTTCGAAAGAAAGCGGCACCATAACAGACTGGACGGGAAGCGATTGTTTGTATTCTCCTCCCGTCCCGTCCGCTGCGCTACCGCTTTCTTCCGATTACACAGCACTGTCTCTGGAAAAACACATCTAGACAGCCAAAAAATAAAGTAAATAACTGATGCGTCACACATTTAGATGGGGTCCCCACGAACGTATCATTCGCTAATAATTAAAATACGCAACATTCTAACTACCTGCCAAGTTCTCCTCTGAACGTCCCTAAAACTCGTTGCGTACTCCGGTTATTATTAGTTCAGCTGACGTTTTTCCTTGCCGTTCGCGGACGAATAGCCCTGTCTGCAGCCGGTGAAACGGTGCACAAACATGCACTACACCGAGCAGCCGAAGCGGCCGTCGGCTTTTACGGCGAAACGTGAAATATGGAGCACCGCGAGACCACGCTCTTGCAAAATTCACCGGCTCTAAATGAGCGTCTGTCACGGCGCGCCGCTAATTGATTCTTAATCCAGTGACTGCGCATGCGCGGTGCGCCATGCAATGCGAAGGATGAAAGAGCGCTCTGGAAGTGCGTTTGCGCTGCCTGTCCCGTTTTTTTTATTTTACAGGCCACAGGGAGCCGACTTCACGCGTGTTCGTACGCCTACTACTCATCGGAGTCGCTGGTTAGTTAAATTATCCAAGTTGACACGCGGCAAACGCAGGTGAATATACTAGGTTGTTCATCCGCAACAAAAGAAAAAGAACAAAAAGAACAAAACAAAAACCCTCGCTGCTGTCCGACCCGCAATTAGTAGCGTTTACCATGAAATTTCCATCCTTCCTGCTTAAGGTATGAGAACGCGATTAGGTGTACGCTGATAAAGTGAAGTTTTTAATTACGTGCAATTAGTAAGCCTTGCGTGCGATAACTAATTACGTCGTCGCATCCAATCCCAGGCTTTCCGCCTCGTTTCGTGATGTTTGTAAAGTGTTAATGAACGTAGCATTGCTTAATTTCTTTCTTTTATAGAAGGCTGTTCTTTTCTAACTTTTCGTAATCCCTTCTGTACGTTATATGGCTTTTAAACAACTAGTAATATAGCCCGCTTTTTCAGTGGTTTTTTACACACGACTGATGCGGATGAGAGATCTTTCTATTTTAAAAAAAAGAAAGCTAAGCTGCATAAAAATGAAAGCCATGCTTTATTTGCAAGTCTCGTTCCTTGCCTGTTTGGCTTACATGACAAACTTAATTTATTAAATTAACGAGATTATTGCTTAATGCACTAAATCCTTAATTCGTTCATTTATACTGTAAGACCTGCCCAGGCTTTTACAAGAGTGGGAAACAGCGAAAACAAGAACGAAAACACTCACCAGAGTTACGGGCCCAAATTATAGAAACGCGTCACTCAATACGGAGAAAACACATGAAACACTATAGAGGACAGCATAATTAAAAAATCATGCCCAACTTGATGCTTAGTCATCATTAAAACAACATAGGCACGACACACCAAGGATTAAGTGTACGAATTCGACATTTTATTGCTGATAATTACAAAAACGGCGTCAATATTACCTTTATGAGAGGCGCTGATTGGCATTGAGGTGACAAGCGAGTCGGGTAAAAAAAATTTGAGATGCTGCTGTCTTTCGACAAAAAAGTTGAATAAAAAACAGGTATTCCGCTCGGGAAGTGGTACAATTTTAGGTAAAAGTACGCTTTCCATCAAGAGGTAATTAACGCTGTAGTTAAGCTCTTCCGGTGCGATCACAAACTTTTTGCTATAATTCCAATAGATATTGTTTTCACCAGCTTTACGGAATGAAACATTTCAATCATCCGTGATATAAAAGCTTCTGCTCCCAATTATTCTCGATTCAAATCTTTTGGCATGGCCTGGACATTTTAGACCAAGACGCCGGGTTGTCATTGGTGAACTCGTATTTATAGTTAAAAGTAGTCTTACCTATTGCTGCCTAAGTGTGTCTTGAAAACTTTAGAGAAGGAAATTTAAGTTTTGTTCTTAGTTGTGAACTCGAGTAGTGGGACTTCAACCTAATTGGTGCAGCTCAGCTGTGGAGTGGATATGGTGGTATTTAGTTTAAATAAGTCTGGTGGAAACCTTTGTATACGACCAAGGTAGGAACTGTTGCTTCCGGTGCGTGAGTTCCAAAAGAGTTTCGCATATTCAATATTAGGCCTTGCGGGAATTTTATTAGGCAATTCATTTCAGGTTTTGAAGGGCCTCAGTTGCGCCTCGAAAGCCATAACAGTTAAAGCATTTAGGACTGACATGTTGCGCTAAAAGTGTTTTGTGCGGACAATTAATACATATTCTGGCACACATCTGGCGCAAACGTTAAGCCTAAGTTTGAAACTTAAAATATAAACCCGAACCCGATATTGGGTAGTACAAATAAGCATAAAAATCTGCGGTTAGGGTTCAGCAGAACTGAACGAAATTCGTGACCACCCCATCAAGCTAATTTAACTGAGACATCATCTTTTTTAACCAATTTTTCAGATTTCCTCAAAAAGTATATTTTTCCGTTTACTCTCTCTCTCTCTCTCTCTGTGTGTGTGTGTGTGTGTGTGTGTGTGTGCGAGTGTGAGTGTGAGTGTGTGTGTGTGTGTGTGTGTGTGTGTGTGTGTGTGTGTGTGTGTGTGTGTGTGTGTGTGTGTGTGTGTGTGTGCGTGCGCGTGCGCGCGTGCGTGTGTGTGTGTGTGTGTGTGTGTGTGTGTGTGTGTTGCGGTATTATGGTTCCTTTTTTGTTATTTCGTGCTGTTTCAGTGTTTCTGTTACCTCTGATATTTTTACATTTTAGTTTATTAGTTCAAATTGTTTTTCTTTTGCATATGATGTCACTTTATTGTTTAACCCGCCGCGGTGGCTCAATGGCTAAGGCGTTGTGCTGCAGAGCACGAGGACGTGGGTTCGATTCCCGGCCGCGGGGGCTGCTTTTATGATGGAAGCGAAAACCAAAAACGCCCGTGTGTACGAGATTTCGGCGCACGTTAAAGATCCCCAGGTGGTCAAAATTAATCCGCAGCCCTCACTACAGCGCGCCTCATCGCCTGCGTTGCGTCGGTGCGTTAAACCATACAATCAACCAATCAAGTTATTGTTTACAACAGCCTTGTAAATATGCGTCTTTTGTGTGTGCACAACCTTCTTTTCTATTCAATTCCTTGAACCCATACAGTACGTAAAAATATTTAAGAAAATGAAATAAATAAATAACGAAATTATCGAACGTTTTAACAAGATTTGAACTTTTACTGCGAAATTACTCGCACGCTACATCCCTGGATTTAGAGGATGCAAGATTAAACTTTAGCAATGGAGACACCGTCACAATCAATCAATAAATCATAAATCAATCACTCAATCAATCAATCAATCAATCAATCAATCAATCAATCAATCAATCAATCAATCAATCAATCAGTCCATCAATCGATGGATAAATCGATCGATAGATCATTCGATCGATCAATCAATCAATCAATCAATCAATCAATCAATCAATCAATCAATCAATCAATCAATCAGATAGCTAAGCCCAGGAAAGCGGACCCCAACAAATCTGTGCCCGATCTCTGCATCATGTGTGAGAGCTCTGGAGGTCAGCAAAGTGATACAGGGCCACAGAGTAGCACATACCTGCGGTAATGTATTGCAAAACTCTCTAGAAGCAGAAATGCACGCTTCTTTCGAACATGTTTCGTAGTTGGCACAGCGAAATCATCTGTCTTTTTTCTCTCTATGCGGTAAGATCAACTAAGGCGGTGCTTTGTTATTGGGAAATACACCTACCGACCGATTTTGGTGGATTTAAAGCTATTCCCCATCCCCGCTCCGTTTCTGGATATGTTGTAGTTTAATTTAAGTTTATCCTCGTGGTTTTCTGAATCGATTCTGTTATAAATGACCCAGTCATCGGCGAACAAGAGCAAGGGTGCGGTAATGTTGGTAGGCATAGGTCTTTGATTAAAAACCGAGCTATTATGCTGTCTTTATTCCCAGCACAACATATTAACTTGCGAAAGAGGTGTGGTTGGTAGAAAGCATGCTTCATGTCTGATATCAGAGCAGCAGGAACAGAATACAAGTGAGCGCGCAAGTTGTGTTGCAATAAACATGAAAGGATGGAGGAACGTCACGTGCCCCGTCCAGATCTGAAAAAAATGAAGGAAGCTCACACCATCGCGTAAACGGCTTGAAGGTAGCGAAGCTGTACGCAATCTTCACGACCATCATGACGGTTTAAGTCCGCGACTGCTGCCGATTTGCTTCTTTTTCACTACCGCAACGACCTTTACTCCATCGTGGTTGCTATATATGTGAGCTTCCTCCAGTTCTTTTTTTTTTTTTTTTGTAGTGATAATCATTGGACCTCACCTTCGAGGGGCGTACGCTATGACGTGCCCTTCTCGATCCGAGTAAGAGGTGCCACGATTTCGGCGAACGCTGGAGTCTTCCTCGTTCCGACTAAGTGTTGCCTCGATTACGGCGGACGCTGGAGTTTTTTGTTTTGTCAATCTTGGCCAATCTCCCTAAGCTGATATGCTTGGCTTGACAAACGCGCGCAGCGGACGTTGGGCAGTCGTTGCGAGGCACGCACGCTTAGTTGGTTTTGTTAACTGGCAGTCGGTCGCCGCGATGCCCGCGCTCAAGTGCTCGTGCTCAAGTGCGCGTGCGCTAGGCAATTTCTTGGTATTTTTAACTACGGACACAAAAAGTACGACTTGTTAAACAGCTTCGCTGTTAAAATAGGTTTTGAGATGCCATATTTCTGAGAACGCCTTTAATTAAAGCGAAGCTTTATATGGTAAGGCGAAAGAAAATCCGGCGCTCCGATGCCCACACAAAGCTCCTCCGTCACAACCACACGCGCATGCACGAACAAAACCAGGTTGGAGAAGAGCTATAAGAAAGGGGAGAGAGACTGGCTGGGTTTACAGATGGCGCGTTTACACTCTCGCATCTGGCGGTACTGGGAAGTGGGAACGGCGCATCTGAGGGAACGAGAAAGAGTCTGCCTCGCAGCAGAGCGGGTGCGCAGCGAGTGTGAAGCACCATTCAAGCGGCGGGCCGGAGCGGCGGCAGGGGTGTGGGCGGAACAGCGTCAACGTGGTAAGTGCAAACACCGGCCTCCCATAACATCGAAACGGGTAGGCCACTCGTGACACGTAGGACGCAGACCGCCCGTTACAGCTTCGCTAATGCAAGCCGCATTCTTAAAGCGAACTGATGCCGTTGCACGCCAGTACGCCCTGCAGGAAAGCCAACTTTCGCTGACGATGATTATGAGTGATCGTGGGTGAATGAAAGGAAAAGAAACGCTTCCCGTGTCCGGAATCGAACCTGGGTCCCTCGAGTTATGAAGCCGGCGTCTATTCAATTGCCTCATTTCGACATTGCCGAAGCGAACGGCAAGCAGCAGGTACCGATTCGCGCCGTACAACCCAAACCCAAAGGTTAAGTCTATGGAGAGCTGTTTACGGCGAACGCGGCTAAACAGAGCGATATGTTGCCGTGGTCGGCTGGCTGCATTCAGTAGCTGCGTCTTGACGCTCAAATCGCCAGTTGCTCTCTCTCTCTCTCTCTCTCTCTCTCTGGCTCTCTCTCTCTCACTCTCTCTCTCTCTATCTATCCCTCTCTCCCTCTCTCTCCCTCTGCATCTCTCTCTCTCTGGATCTCTCTCTCTGTGTCTCTGCATCTGTCTATCTCTCTTTCTCTCTCTCTCTGTCTCTCTGTCTCTGCATCTGTCTATCTCTCTTTCTCTCTTTCTCTCTCTCTCTGTCTCTGCATCTGTCTATTTCTCTTTCTCTCTTTCTTTCTCTCTCTCTCTCCCAGCAGTACTTGCGCCCAACTAAACAGCCATAAACTCACAAAAAATTGGGACTGAAGTTTCCTAATGGAGAATTTCGATATTGCGCATACCATTCATATTTGAGTCGTCTTCATCTCCCTCTCTTTTTCTGTGTTTTTTTTGTGTTTTTCTGCTTCTTTGGAGCGGAGCTGGCCGGACCTTTGCGACCGGCCCTACGTATACGCTGGCGTCGCTCGAGGCAACAGCGCCACATAGAGACTTTTATAGAGAAGCTGCGTAGGGCTACGGCTCCAGGGTCTGCGCGCTGGCGGCAACGATTTACTGAGCGGCGTGTTTCCAGCGTATGAAAAAAAAAAAAAATATGACAGGTTTTAGTGCTTCCACATTTTGATGTCTCATATTGCGCTGAAAGATGTCTTTCCAGCAATACGCGTGTGTCTAGAGGAGCAGTTGACAATTAGAGGATCGATGTAAGCTTGGTTTTTGCAAGCTGGCTTTCTCGCTTTCTGAGCTGCGCAGTGAAGCACGACCATCTACGGAAGGAGTATGGTTACAACTCCACTCCATACTCCTCTTTACCACTGCCGCATCTTTTTGGAGTCTTCTTTTCTACTCCTTACGCGCGGAGTTTTTTTTTACCCCTGACACTGCGCAATGCCGCGGGCTCTTCGGCGGCCACCTGTGCTGTGATTGGCGTAGCGGCGCTACAAGAAAACGTCATTCTCCCTACCGCCAACCCTGTCTGTCCTTAGTATGCGACGTGAGATTCCATGTACTTAACTTCTCACAGGATGGAAGGACTCTGATTTGTTGTTGCTGTTGCTATTGCTGTTGTTGCTGTTGTTGTTGCGTTTGACACCGTTCAAGACAGTCTTTTTGATCGTTTTTTTTTTTTGCATTTTGTGTCTACTCTCCTCGACACTGTTCTTTAAGAGGAGTTTTTTATTCAATTACGTATATACCAATCCGACATGAATGGTTAGTTGAAACGCTGTAATTTTCTTTTATGCACTTGCAGAGTCTTTTTTGAACGTACTTTGCAGCCAAGCAATCAAAAACTGCGACACTTTGCCCACAACATGCGCGGCCTATTTCTTTACAGTCGTCACGTCACTAAGTTCTGCCCATATAACACATTCATTGCTGATAAGGAAAACAACTGGCTTACAGGCGGAATCGCTCGTTCCATCGTGGGTTCAGCGTGGCAGGCTTGACAGTTGTGGTCCGGATAAACTTGGCCGGCACTGTGGCGCCCTCCAGCGAGCCGCTTCGGGGCTCCCGCTTCTTGAACGAAGCACCGAGCTTGCGCAGTGAGCGTCGAGGTGATCCCGTGGCGCTCCCTGGCGACCTGCCCAGGCCACCTCCGGCTGGCTCCTCGTCCGAGCCGCAGCCGCTAGTGGCGCTACTGCTGCGTCGGCGGCGCCTCTGGGGGTCAGAGTTCCTGCAAACGTAGTCCGCATTATTATTGCGTGAGAAATAAATGAGGCGTGTCAGCAAAAGTTTTCGCCGTCGATCCGTGGACAAAGAGCGACAGAGGAGCAGAGAGCGACAGAGCGTGTGTGGAGAGGAGTGACGTCAAGCCGAGCTGGCGGTGGCGCTGCATTCGCACCGATACTTCTGCACAACGCGCCTGTCGCCCATCTTCTGGACGCGTCTCATTACTGCTTGCGCGCGTTCTGAAAGGCGTGAGCAAGGAATACGGGGCCGAGCAGGCAGCAAAAGAGGGTGTAACGGGAATGAGAAAGCGCCGATACTCACCCTCTCAGAGTACCCCTCTCGCAACTGTCCCCTGTACAGAACCCAAATTGCTTCGTGCTTTTCCAGAACCATTCATTACCTGGGGCTCCGCAAGGACTCGTTTTTTCTTCCACGCTGTTCCCCAGCAGGGCCTAAGGCCTGTTTCTAAATAATTTTTTTTTCATTTATTCATTCCTCCACGCCTTCACAACTAACATGCATGATGAGGGTCCCATTTGTTTCTACCCTGTGTCCGCCACTGATGCGGCTGTATACGGAGGGGAAGGATAAATGCCGTTTCGTTCCGATTCCCTTGCCACTCACCCCGCGGGCTGTATGCCGAGCATGCAGTAGGGGTCGCTGTATCCATTGGGGTCCTTGGCCTCGAGCCCCTGGGCCTCGACCACGGTCACGTTGAGCACCGGGATGGGCGGCTTCTCCTCGCGGGCCAGCGCCAGCAGCCGCCGGTGGCTGTCGCCAGGCATGCCGAAGGCCGACTGCGCGTACGCGTGCAGCTCGCCCGGGCTGACGCCGCCCGAGCAGCCCAGCTTGTGCTCCACCGTGTACAGCACCTCCACGTACAGCTCCTCCCACTTTGCGACGACGAGGGGGGGAGAAAGGACGGGAATGCAGAGACGCATTAGGAAACATATCAGCGGGAAAGGACGCGTCTGCGTACACGCTTCCCGCTCCGAAAACCGGTTTGGCTGCAGGAATACCCCCCCCCCCCCCCCCGATCAGCCCCTCCAACGTGTTAGAGACAGTTTGTAGCGCCACGTCGGACACCGGATTGCTTGGGAGCACGTGTGTCTGCCGCTTAAACCGTTCTTTTAAAAAAAAAAACACTTCTGGTCATAAAACTGGCTTCGCTATAAACGACACTTCGTTAAAAGCGGGTATGATTTTCTTTCTGTGCACTGCAGCATGGATCATGAAAGGCTTCGAATAACGGGATATTAAAAAAAAAAGATTTCCTTATACCGAGGGTTTCATATACAGATTGAACAAAGTCACCGGGACTCACGAACTGCTAAAATCAAAATTTCGTAAAACCGTGGAAACATTAAACCTTCCGGAAATTGTGCGGGAATCAGAATAGTCTCGCAATAATCTGCAAAACAATCTAAGATTACCGACGGGGCCAAGTTCGCTGCAAAACTTTCCCTCGATTTCGACGGAGATTTGCTTGTTGCAGCGTCTCATCGTGATTTTTCATCAACACAGAACGGATTATGGCTACCGGTAATCCGCTCTGCCTTGATGAAACACCTGATTATTTAAACAGGGTTCAACGCACCAATGACGGCGTCGAAATATTCGCCTAGTGGGAGCAGACGACGACCAGGCAGGTGAGAGATTATACCGTGCGGTGTTTTGATTGGCACGAAACATTTCTACACAGCCTTGGGTTGGGAAAGAGACGGCACCCGCGCAAGAGCGCTGTTTGAGCCAGGTAATCTCTTTTGTGGAGCGCTCATGAACTACATTGGTAACGTTCATGTGCGTTTTTGAACGCTCAGAGCGAACAAAAATGTGTACAAAGATGCTTCGTCGCAGCCGAATGAACGACGACTAAGGTAGAATAAAAACTGCGTGAAATGAACAGCTTAGGCGGAAGAGAGAAAAGGAGACGGCATTTTTTCTTGCGTTGTCCTTATTTTTACTTTTTAACACGAAGTAGTAGTTGTAGTAGTAATGGTGTTGGTGGGGGTGGGGGTGGTGGTACTTGAAGTAGTAGTAGTTGTAGTAGTAGTAGTACAGTCGAACCTCGTTATAACGTAGTACCACGGCAGTAATTAGTTAGTTCGTTATATCCAATATTCGTTGTAGCAGTATGGGTAAAAATCGGCATAAACAAATGGGCAATCTTGCTAGCGTTAAAATGTTAGATACAAAAATACTATATGCAAGGCTTCAAACCCAGTATAAACGAGGTAATCGTTACATGTCTTCTCGTGGCATTTCAAGCTAAATGGACCAGAACGCGAGAAAGTGAAATTACAACAAAGCAAAGTGTGTTCGACAAAACCGGCCTACGTTCTTATTTATTTGTACAGGATGTGATCTTCGGCATGTGGCTTTGCACAGAATCGATTACGGTTTAGCTTTCCACATTGTCCACGCACGAAAAGGCATTGGCTCCTTCCGCAATTTTGGACGTCGCGAGTTTCTCGAAGAAGCTTATCAGCCTTCCTGAAATCTTCCTTCGCTATAGCCGATATTCGGCGTGGCTCTAGCGGTTTAGGTTTTTGCTATAAATACGTGTCGCTGAAATAAAGTGTGGCCAACCAAAGTTCGTATTCAGTTCGCTATAACCGATATTTCGGTATATCAGTGTTCCTTATAACGAGGTTCAACTGTAGTAATAGTAGTAGTAGTCGTAGTAGTAGTACTAGTGGTGGTGGTAGTAGCACCTTTACTGCAAAACGAGGGCAACTGGTACCATAGAAGAAAAGAATTGGGAGGGAAAGGGAAAATAAACACATACTGGTAGCTTTTAATGCCTCAGTTCATTGAATTAATAGGGCAGTTCTTGGTATCTGAAGTTAATGGGCCGGTTCACGGTACCAGCAGTAGAGTTAGCAGTTCGGTACAGCTACATCCGGCGG
This sequence comes from Haemaphysalis longicornis, assembly GCF_048455015.1. Lineage (NCBI taxonomy): Eukaryota > Metazoa > Arthropoda > Arachnida > Ixodida > Ixodidae > Haemaphysalis > Haemaphysalis longicornis. Next base: position 53,278,730 of record NW_027526385.1, on the reverse strand, counting down.
AAGACCCACTCAAGAAACCCGTCCTAGACCGCTGTTTAGTGAGTAATAATAGTTGAGTTTGGTTTTGGGGATGTGAATGTACGGTTTCTGGCAAAGGCTGGGTACCACGAAACAAGGTGTGCAAGCCCTCTGCTACGGCGCGCCTTACAGCCCAGGCGTTGATTAGGGCCGTAAAACATACATTTTTTGCAGCTAATATTTTATTTTGTTGAAAGGCTTATACTAATGCCATCTCTAAACAGATCGAAGTGACAAAATTGCCTCACGTTCAATATGTGTTCAATGCTGATTCAGAAAAACAAACGTAAAACAAAACAAAAAAAAAAACACGGAGCTAAACTTCATGTATGAATGCTTCAACGACTTATTTCCCGATGATACCTTGCTTGTGGTACACCTAAGATGCCGTCTGTTTTCGGCAATCGGCGTTGCCTCATTTCTTCTCAGAGAATATTTCAGACACTCGACAGATTGCTCAAGCTCCCAAGCACGAGGGTCTCAAAGCTGCACGTAAAAAGAAAAGGCCCAAGTGTGGCTATTTCCAAATACCCGCCATTATTCTCCGGGATGGATTGAGTTAGAATCAGCGCGCACAATGATTCCAATGTAGTGAAAGGCCTCATTGCGAAAGTTCTCTTTTTCGTTTTCTGCGCCTATTCCCTGCTCTCCCACGCGGCCAGTCCCGCCTCTTAAGAGGACACCAGCCTCACGGTCAGAAATCCAGTAACTTTCAAGACAACCCAGGCCGCAAACACCACTGCCACACCCTACCATCTGCTCTCACTTCCACCACTCCTGCCAAAATAAAAGAAGCTTCTCTCTCTCTCTTTCTCTCTCTCTCTCTCTCTCTCTCTCTCTCTCTCTCTCTCTGTTTCTCTCTCTCTCTCTCTCTCTCCTTCTATCTCCACATACACACACAATTGTTTCCTTGTTTCCTTGTCCAGAGTCCAGACGCAACTAGTTCAGGTTTGCGGACAACTCCATCGTAAAGACATGAATGTTACTGGATTCCCTGAGAAACGACATCGTGTGTGACACACATTGTTGCCGTTTATCTCCACGTCGGAATTGCTGGATACTAAAGAAACAAAAAAAAACGTCGAGTTCACTTTCCTTGATTGGCTCCAGCTACTAAGAAGGTTTGCGTACAGTAAGCCAAGGCCGAAGGCCCGTTCCTTCACGCCCTACGGGCTCGACCGCGATTGGAAGTGATCCCAATGAATGATTCCAGACGCAAAATACCTTCAGCTCCAAGATATCCGCCTTCAGGTCTTGGCGTATATGTGTGCGTGGACACTATTAACGCAAATTTTAACAACAAAGCACGAAATTTTGCCGTCTTGTACGTAAACTTCGCGTAACTTGACCGACTAAGGCGGCGAACAAACATAATTCTTCATGGCTCGTGGTATTTACCTTACGTACAAGTAGAAAGGCAAAAAACATAGGCGATGGCTAGATAAATTCGTAGTTGCGATTGGTTTGATGTAAAACAAACGGAGTGTCTAGAGCGACGACTGACGGCACTCGAGCCCAGCGGTGCAGCGACGGCTAGAGTGGTAGCCGAAGACATTCACATTTATCCGTGCCAGGCGTCGCTCAAAACTCGGCGCAGCATACCGGCGAGGAGAAAAATGCTAGGCCAAGAGATGTGCAGGGAAGTGGCGAGGACGCAAAGAGCCGACGAGCAGGTGTGGAGAGTGCCCCCTCTCAAGAAAAAAAAGCCCCTCGTGGTCGGAATCGAACCTGGGTCACTTGCGTTATGATACCGGCGTCTACCCGATTGAGCTATCATCGCATTCCGACCGCACAGCATTTCCTTTCGGTCCGCAGCGCGGACCGAAAGGACGGTCCGCAGCGCGGACCGTCCATGCCAGAGCTGGGACTCGGGCCTTCTGGATCAGCTGGTGTCTCTATGCGCAGACCGCCATCTCCTCTGTGGTGATTTCAACGCCCACCATACTGCTTGGGGAGATGGCAGGATCGACACGCGGGGAGAGCAGCTGTGGGACACCATGCTGCGCCTCAACCTCACTGCACTGAACACCGGTGAGTGCACCTTTAGGCGTGGCAGTCGCACTGCCACTGCCATCGACCTCAGCCTGGTGTCAGCCGGGGTTGAGGCCACTTGGAGGCGGGAGCCCAGCACATGGGCTCCGACCATTACCCGCGGCACATTGCACCACCCGTGAAGCCGGCCAGACGGCCCGCACTGCACCACATCACCCACTGGGACCAGTTCCGGCGCTGCCTTGCTGAGGAGGAGCTGGGGGAGGGAGCAGAGATGTTCCGGGGCTTGGTTCGCTGCGCCAGGCGAGCCACGCGGAGCTGCACCGTCGCCGAGGGGACCACCACCATGCCAGACCTGAAGCTGCTGCAGCTGCGGGCGGTACGGAACCGGGCGGAGCGTAGGGCGCAGCGCTCGGGGGACAGGGCAGACTGGACGGAGTACCGTCGCGTGGATGCTGCCTGCCGACGACATGCCCACCGCCTCAACCGGCAACGGTGGGCCGAGCTGTGTGTCAGCTTGGAGGCAGACCCGCGCTGCCGTCGACTCTGGGGCATCTTCCGCTCCATCTTGAAGCCCCGGATAAACCGCAACCCTCTGGCCGCCCTGGCCATCCGCAAGCAGGCAAGCTTTGGGGAGCTGGCCGAACTCTTTGCGGATCACTTCCTGCCCCAGCACCGGACGGAACCAAGGCCCGCGGCTGCGCTGGAGGAGCCCGAGGGACGTCACCCGCTCAACGACGCCCCCATCACGGAGGGCGAACTCCGCAGTGCCCTCCGAAGCTGCAAGCGCAAGTCGGCGCCAGGGGCAGACGGCCTCACCTACCAGATGATCCGCAACCTGGATGAGGTGGGGTTCAGCAAGCTCCTGATGGCCTACAACCGCATCTGGGAGACGGGGCAGCTGCCGCCCGAGTGGCTGCTCGCCATCCTGAGGCCCATACTCAAGCCGGGGAAGGGCCTTTGGGCGGTCACGGCATATCGTCCCGTGGCCCTCACCTCCTGCGGGTGCAAGCTGCTGGAGCGGGTGGCGCTGCGCAGGATGGAGGCCATCGTGGTGGAGGAGGAGGCGATCCCGGAGCAGCTCACGGGGTTTCGAAAGCACCGAGCGGCGGCCGACTCCATCACTGACGTGGTGGCGGCCCTGGAACACGCCCGTGCCACCAGGCAGGTGGCTGCCCTGGTGCTGCTCGATGTGAAGGGCGCTTTCGACAACCTGCAGCGCCCCGCCATCTCCTTGGCCATGGAGGAGGCCGGCATTGCGGGGAAGCTGCGGGGCTTCGTCGAGGCGTTCCTAACGGGCCGGACGGCGCAGGTGCAGGTGGGGAACGTCTTGTCGGCACCTCGGCCAGTGGATATCGGCACCCCACAGGGCTCCGTCGTCAGCCCCTTCCTCTTCAACCTGGTAATGGCAGCCCTGCCAGGCTGCCTGCCCAGAGGGGGGGGGCACAGGGTACACATGTCGGTGTACGCCGACGACATTGCCCTGTGGGTGCTTGGACCGAAAGGAGACGGCAGGGCGGTCGTGCAGCAGCTGCACGCGGCTATGGATGCGGTGCGGTGCAAGCTTGAAGGTGTCGGCCTGCAGCTGTCGGCTGCAAAGACAGAGGCCATGCTTGTGCACCCGAGCGCATCCGCCCGCGGAAGGACGAGGAAACTCCGCATAGACGGCGAGGAGCTCGAATGGAAGACCAGGGTGAGCTACTTGGGGCTCACCCTGGACCACAGGGTGGACTTCCGCCAGGCCGCCAAGGAGCTACGGGCCAGGGCACAGCTGGCCACCTCGGCCGTGCGGAAGATGGTCGCCCGGGACAAAGGCTGCTCCCAGCAGACAGCCCTGCGGCTGTACAGCGCCTCGGTCGTGGGGCTACTGATGTACGCGCTGCCGCTGGTCACCCTGCGGAGACCCAACTGGCGGCAGCTGGAGGGCGACCATCGAAAGGGCGTCCGCGCCTGCCTTGGCCTGCCCCGAAACTCGCAGTGCGACAGGACGCTGGCTGAGGCAGGGGTGTGGACGCTGGAGATGACGGCCGAGCAGAGGGCCCTGGGCCACATTGACCGGCTGCGCCGAGCCGAGGGGGGCGGCCCCCTGCTGCAGCGGCTGCGCACCCACCGGCACTCGCGCATGGGGCGCATGCTGGCCCGGTACGAGCAGGTGGTGGGCACCACAGACTTGGGGCCCTCCAGCCGCCCTCCGGACCTGGCGGCCGAGCTGCACCTTGAGATTCCGGGCCTGCGCAGCAAGCGGCGAACGCCCCACTGCGGGTTGCTGCAGCTGACCCGGGCCGTCGTCTGGAAAGAACTGGAGGGCCACACCCTGGCGTACTCGGATGGCTCTGTGCGGCGGCGGCAGGGCTCCGCTACAGCGGCCGCCGTGCTGGGGGAGGCCACCCGGCAGGCCCGGCTGCACTACGCCGCATCCTCGGCCACGGCAGAGCTTGTGGGGGTCCAGCTGGGCTTGGACCTGCTGCTGGAGCTGGAGCCCGCACCCGAGCGCTGCGCCCTGCTGTGCGACTCCCGGGTGGCTCTGCTGCGCATCCGGGAGGGCGACCCGCACTCCCCTCTGGTTCGAGGAGTGCGCGAGAAGGCGGAGCGGCTGGCAGGCAGGGGTGCCCGGCTGCGGCTGCAGTGGGTGCCCGGCCACATCGGGCTCGAGGGCAACGAGCGGGCGGACGAGCTGGCCGCTGAGGCCCACGAGCTGACGCCCGCGGCCACGGATGCCCAGGCAGCGGCGGACGACTCCCGCCTGCTTATACAGCGGCACGTGCGGGCACAGCACCCGGACCCGCGGCTGGCTGCTGGAGAGGCCCCACCACCTGTGCGGGCTGCACGGCTGCCCCGACAGCAGCGTTCGGCAATCCTGCGCCTCCGCGTGGGGGCGGTGTGGACGGCGGAACGAAAGCACCGCCTGGGGCTGGCAGACAGCCCTGCCTGCCGGCACTGCCGCACACCTGTCCAGTCCCTGCCGCACCTGCTCTTCGAGTGCCCCGAGTATGCGGCAGGGAGGCCGGAACTGCTGGCCGCCCTGGGAGGAAGGGCTCGGCCGCTAGACGAGCTACTATGGCCGCCGGGCAACACCAGGGAGAGGGACTGCGTCCACGAGGCGCTGGGCGGCTACCTGGAGGCCTCAGGGCTCCGCCTGGCACTTGACTCTCTGGCACAGTGACTGTGTGAACTTTTACGAGACTGTGCGAACTTTTTTTTTTTTTTCTCTTGCTCCAGACTTTGTGTGGGTGTGGGAGTGAGTGTTAACTTGTAAATATGCCCCTCTCTCTCTTGTGTTCTGTAAACATGTCACCTCTATCATCTGTCTCTCCTCTCTATGAATCTGTCATCCTCTGCCCCAACCCCCACACCAGCAGGTGTTCCGGTGTCCACCCCTAGGTGTGACAATTTACGCCTGCTGGTGGTCTTTCCTTTCCTTTTTCTTGACAATAAATTCATTCATTCATTCGCAGCGCGGGAGTTGGATCTGGACTTCGGCTGAGTTGAAGTGGACTTTGACAGCTCGGATATTCGATTTCAGGAGAGTAGATTGTGGACTTTGATTAAACTCGGTTTTCGTGGAGAAAGCTTCGCTTTTTAACCTTCTCTTAAGAAAGGGGCAGACCTAAGCAATGTCAAGTTAATGCTAGTGAAGACCACCCTACTCCGCTGCTTCCTTAGTATTCGCATTTCAATTGCGACGCCGGCCGAATTTTAGGGACGCAGCACCTTAGGAACTCGCTTTGTCCGGGGCTTGTCGTCCGTGTACACAGTGCTGCGCATGCGCAAAGAGCATTGGATTAGATTGGATTGTATTGGATTAAAAATGATTGGATTGGATTGGATTGGATTACATTGAATTGTATCGGATTGGATTGGATTGGATTTGTATATACTGTACACACGCGCTGTCACCCATTTACATGCGCGAGTGGGCAATGCCACGGGTGATTTACGGTAAGAACGATCCCCAGCGCTTCGCCCACTCGTCATGATTCACTTCGTGGAGATGCGTGAATTTTTTTTAGGCTTGGCTGGCGCGGTGTGTGATGCCTGACATAATGGTGCAGAGCTTGCGCCTTCGCTTCGTAATCTTAACGAGCGTGGCTTGATTCCGGCGCTGGTGTGGGTGTTTGTTTTTATCTTTTAATGTTTCGATAATTGCTTTCTTTATTCGGTTATTGCTTAGTTTGTAGTTGGTTACATTATAGGGTTAGATTAACGCTTACACTACCTTGGATTAGGTTTGATCAGATTACGTTAAGGAAAGCGTCGTGTTTCTTGCTTAGCGAATTTGCGAAAGTTTGGGAATGCGGAGTAGTGCTGCTGGACGCATCGTTACGCAAGATAACGCGAACGCACATCAAATTTAGTGGAGTGCTTATAGTGGCGTCGGGTGGCAGCGTAGACACAGAAAAAAAAATAATGGGCGGAAAATCGGCGAATCGTCTACTAATTCGAAACATTCTTACACCATCTGTCTTAAATGTAATTTTTTGTACACAGATTTTGTGACGAGTAGCTATTTTGGGCTGCTTTATTGCTTTAAAGTTTTTCTTCATTTATTTTTGCCAATGATGTACGTTTCCGCTGTTATAGCGACTAACTCCCTCAACCGCACCTATAGTACATTTTTTGCCGATGCAAGGCGTGGTGAACGGTTCGGCCATTTTCCCTATTTTCATACGCATTTCCTACGTTTTGGGCGAATTCCTTCATTTTAGTCTGCGTTTTTTTTTTGTGGGGACGCAAATTTTGAACTTTTTTTTAGTTCACTGATGTGAAATGTTTAATTATCCTATTTTTGTGTGTTTTTGCTTTTCAAAACTTTATTGGGCAAATTATCTCTATTTACGCTATCATAATGATTAGGTAGTGTATATTATCCCGGCAACTGTGAGAATTACCGTGAGAAATTTCTCACGACAGTCGCCTAATATTAGCTAAGCACGCTACGCGTAGACGCTAATGCCGTAAGTATTCCCTAAAAAGCCGTGTTTGCAACTGCCCTGTAGCGCTGTGGTATAGTACAAGGTTTTAAACAAGAAGGTTCAGGTTCGAGTCCGACATTGCGATGTTTTTTTAGCTTTCGGAATTTTTCGGTCATCGTGATTTTATAATACTGTCTTTTACTCTGGTTTTTTTACTATATCAAGAGATCGACGCACAGGACTTCTAGGATGGGTTGAATTACGTTTAATATAGGTTGTGTGTTCTGTGTCATTGGGCTGGGTTAGATTAGGTTTGTTGCAGTTGGGCTGGATTTGGGTAGATTATGACGCGTTCGGTTAGGTTACGCTAGGTTCGGTGAGGTTGTGTTATGTTAGGTCACATTAGGACGTAATATTATTGAGCAAAATTTAGGGTAGCCAGCTTTTATGGAAACTGCCGTGAGGTTAGACGCAGCCTAACGATTAATTGAGTTAATTGCGCCAATTATCCGTTTTTGTGCATACGCAGGGCGTCACACGGTCATCGCTGTAGGGGTACTCGGCAAAGAATGATGAGCACTAAAAAGCGCTGTACAGTACAAGACGGATGGGCCATCGAAATGTTCATGGCTAATTGGCGGCGAGAATGTGGTGTAGGTTCATCCGCCGCGCAAACTAAAACAGCACACGTCACAAACTACGTGCGGGACCTTGCATAGATGAACAAACATTAGGCGCACCGTGCTAGAAATTTCGGCTCGCTCCCTAGTGAGCAAGTTTAGCGTAATTCGTTGCTCTTTTTCTTGCCCGCTCTGTCATACCTTTGATTTTCGAATTATGTGGAGCTCGCAGCTTTAAAAAAAACGGTAGTGTCATTCTTTCTCAATTTTTTAATAGCAGGCGGTTTTTAATCACCCCCTTACCGTTTGAATAGCCCATGCGTCAATAGCCTCTTTGTCCGATCCCCAAAGGAGCAGTTACCGCGGACCGTGGCGATTAAAATTACGAGCACGAGGTCGCGGGTTCGATTCCCGGCCGCGGCGGCCGCTTTTCTGATGGAGGCGAAAAGCAAAAACGCCCGTGTGTACGAGATTTCGGCGCACGTTAAAGATCCCCAGGTGGTCGAAATTAATCCGGAGCCCTCCACTACGGCGCGCCTCATCGCCTGCATTGCGTAGGCGCGTTAAACCCTACAATCAATCAATCAATCATTAAAATTACATTTTCTGGAGGCCTAAGTATAATTTATTCAATCCAATTCAATCCTATCCGCCGCAATCCAAGCTTCCTGTCATTCTACGGGTTAGCGATAAGCCTTGCGAACAATTAGTGCAAATGAAGCCTCGGGTCGACGGTACTTTTGTCGCACGTCAACGAAGATTTTTCCCAAAAAGAAGGTTGCCGCATGACAAAAACAATTCCTCGAGCGCTTTCCGGGCGAAACCCTGCAGGCGAGATTTCTCAAATGGCTTTTTTTGCACGGCGACATCGCCATGGCGTCTCGTTGTTTGCTTTCGGCGCGCATTACTTCTAGAGTAATGCGCGCCATATATATATATATATATATATATATATATATATATATATATATATATATATATATATATATATATATATATATATATATATATAGCGAATCAGAAAATTGGAAATGAGGGGCTCCGTGAAATAAGACAGAAAATAAGGGTTGGCAGCATATATATATATATATATATATATATATATATATATATATATATATATATATATATGCTGCCAACCCTTTCTGTCTTATTTCACGGAGCCCCTCATTTCCAATATATATATATATATATATGGCGCGCATTACTCTAGAAGTAATGCGTGCCGAAAGCAAGCAACGAGATGCCATGGCGATGTCGCCGTGCAAAAAAAGCCATTGGAGAAATCTCGCCAGGGTACACTCTCTGTGGTAGTGCACCATACTCCGCATCCGGTAGTTTTCCCTTGTCTTGAGAGGCAGATAGCCCCCGTTATCTCACCGCGTACCGCGTACTGCACAGAACTGCTGCTACGACGTGTACATACGTGCGAGGTACTTCGTCTTGAGTAAAGCAACCCGAATGGACACGACAGTACAAGCTGAAGAAGGGAGAAGTTGGTGTGCGCAAGGGATATCGTTTTTTTTTTTTTTTTTTTTGCGGTTGCGGAAGCAGCGAAGGCTAAGCAACTCACCTCTTTTTTGTTGATCTGGTATTCCTGGTGAGCGATTCCCAGCTCAGTCTCTGTAGGTATGGGCTTTTCCTTGTCGGCGTCATCCTGTACAAAAAAAAACAGAAAAAAAGTTGCTTCTGTGTAAAGGATGTTTCCTTCGACTTGCAACCAGACCAATGTTGTAGCAGTAAGCGTTTCAGAGCAAACGTTCGTTGTGGGGAAATCCCCGCCACCAATGCCCTTAGTGTTTTTCACTCTACGAAATCATTTTGAAACAACAGAGCACGCTTTAATTTGTGTGCTGCAGTCGTTTCACGTCTAATTTAGTCCGCAACTTAGATAGTATTGCTGCTGCGTAGAGTAAACGTCTTGTAAGTCCCAAATTACTAAGACAAAGTGTTTGATTTTTTTTTTCAGTGTGTGTATTTTCACACGTGACTGCAATTCCTATTGCTAAGTACCCACACATATTTCATTTGTTTTTAACTCGTGAATTCACTGAATACGCATCTACCAATGAACTTGCTGGCGTCGGAAGTACACCTCTGCACCGAATTGAACTTAATCTACGCGATCTATGTGCGGTGTATGAGGACAAAATTGCAATGAGCCCCCTTCCCTATTTCCAAATGTCTTCGTGCTCACAAACAAATAAAAATAAGTCGTAATAGCTGTTCGTGTCGGGATAGCAGTGAATCGATATGAACTTATAAACGCCCTGAGACGCTGCAACATGCTGTTGAAGAGCAATATGCTGTTGAAAAGTAGCACAAACGTCAGGGTGCACGGAGGCCACCGAAGAATACCACCGAACGTTGACTATACGAATTCGGGTTTTATGATTTTCCCGCAATGACGAACAAATAGAATTCCACCCACACTTTCTCCTGAACACGGTTTCTCTATCTAACGAACTTCCCGATTTAGCGAATATTTCCTTGGTCATGGTGACTTCGTTAAATATCAGTCAACTGTAATACATGCAGTCGTACTTCTCACAAGACAAAAAAATAAAGAACACGGGTCATTGCCTTCCCACATGCCTCAGGCTACGAAGATTGTGAATGGAACATCGGAGATTACCAGTGCTTCGAAAGGATCAGAGCGCAGGAGTGGGTATGTTTGTAATATTATAATCAACTGCAGCGCAACAAATCAAAGAACGTTGATTATTGGTAGTTTTTGCAATGGAGCTACATATGGACGTTGCTCCATGAGATAGCGTTATAATTGCACGAAGGAATATCAGTGTTTCCACCCTTTATTTCAAAGCATACATTTGAAAGAATACACGGGCCAGTATTTTTGTTTTTGTTTTCAGCTATACACGTGTTTTGAGAGAACGAAAACAGAAACGAGGCTGAAAAACGCGGAAGTTCTTCCTCCCACTATTCAGTACGGTGTGGCATATTTTCTTTACTGGTATTGCTTAGCGTCTTGACTGCCAATCCTCGCGAGATGTCAAAAACGAATGTATAAAGGTTGTGCTTTCTTTGCAGCGAAAAAGCAATGCAAGTTGAGGTTCGTTCGGGCCATTACGTGACCTGCGCGTCTCTTCGCAGTATGACCTTTCCAGCGTCTTAGACCTTGGCGTAGCCGTTTTATCACTGAGCTGCGCCGGCGCCCACGTGATTGGCGCAGTCGTCAGGACTGTCAAACTGCGCATGCGCAACACAGTCCAGAACGCGAGAAGATGTAATCGAGGAATAAAGAACGAAAAAGTGACCTTCCAACTCCGTCCGGAGAGGGGTCATATTTTATCATTAGGCTGGGGTAGCGCAAATTTATTGGGCCAGTCGACACGACGTTCAAACTACGCATGCGCAACATACTAAAGAGCATGGGAATATGTTATCGGGAATTAAGGATTTAAAAGGTAAATGACCTTTCCAGCTTCTTATTCCTAGGAGCAGCCATTTTATAGTTGGGCTGTCTTACTGAATGATTGTTTTGGCGCAGCCGACCGGACTATCAAACAGCGCATGCGCGGCACAGTCGAGAAAACGTCAAAATGTCATCGAGGATTAAGGAGTAAAAAAGTCTATCGCCTTTTCTGTTTTTTCGCTCTAGGAGCAGCAATTTTATGACTGGCCTGTGCTGGCGCCAATTTTATTGGCGCAGTCGACAGGAAGATGAAACTGCGCATGCGCAGCAAAGTAAAAAAAATTGCAAAGATAGTAACGCAGATTAAAGAAGGAAAAAGTCATAACCTCTCCAGCTTAATTATCTTAGGAGCAGCCATTTCGCCATAAGGGTGTATCCGACCGATTTAATTGGCGCAGTGAACAGGACGGGTTAACTGCTCCTGCGAAGCACAGTCTAGAACGTACCAAGATGTTATTGAGGAGAAAAGAACAAAAAGGATGTGACCTTCCCAGCTGATTCGTCCTAGGGTCAGCCATTCTCTCATTGGGGTATACGATTTAATTGGCCCAGCCAAGAGACCCATCTAACTGCGGATGTGCAGCACGGCCGAGGACATGCCAAGACGTCATCAAAGCCTAATAATGAAAATGGTTTAACACGAAAGTGTTCTATTCTCGGATAAACGAAGATTTCGCTGACGTCATATCCGTCACGGAAGTGACGCCTCGACAATGAAGCATGCGGCCTGTAAAGGGTGCACCCCTGCACATAGAGTCTTCTTGCGAGGAAGCAACGCTGAGTACTAAAGAGTACGTTATGCTTAGGGTTGTTCGTTTTCGGGTTTTATATTTCAACACCAAAGTGTTTTATGCCGGGATACACCAAGATTTCACTGACGCCTTATCGGTCATGGAAATGACGCCAGTACACCTTTGCCGAAGCGACCCGCCGGTAGGACGTCGCTCGCCAAGCACACCCACAAGACGGCCGCCGACTCGCAAATCATGCCCACCTGCTGATTTCCCTGCAGATTTCACGTTCGAGTTTGACTGATTCCTATGACAGAGGAATGAACCACAGTTTTTTTACATAGCAGAAGGCAACCACCAAGGCTACGCTCGAGCGTGCCGTGCATAACCTACGCCTGTCGACAGCGCAGTGAACCCGGCGTCACACAACAAACGCTCGCGAAAACACCGGGGCTTCTTTGGACCACCATTATCACCATCGCGATCGAAACAAGGCTACAACGATGGCCGGAATGATGACAGATGATCACTGCAACCGAGTGCTCCGCCGCTCGCTGGCAGCGGTGCATTCATAAACGGGCTTCCGTAAGAGGCAGGTCATCACGTCTGCGCGAGCAGCGATAAATCATCGCGTACGACGTCTTCGAATGGGAGGAGGCATCGCGGCGCCTATCGTCGACCCCAAACTGCTGCCCTCAAAACACTGAACCCACCTTTCTACTGGACAGAGTACGGTGAATTATGGAATCGCGCCCTCTCTCAGCTTGAGCTCTGGAATACCACAAGAAACCTTTTCGGTTGGAAAGCGTGAATGCCCTTTCATGCCATAGCGGCAGTTTTTCATTGCGAACGCACACGCTCTCCATTAAACCATAATGATCCAGAGCTTCTCACATTTATTGTTTCAATTTTTCAGTGCACCTCGATGATATATCTCTTTTCGGCGTTAGTTCTCCGTGTTTAAAAATAACTAGCGCATTATTTGTTTGTACATAGGTGTATTTCGAGAGATCGGTTGCGCAATGTAGAATAGAGTACAAGTTTTGATTGATTGATTGATTGATTGATTGATTGATTGATTGATTGATTGATTGATTGATTGATTGATTGATTGATTGATTGATTGATTGATTGATTGATTGATTGATTGATTGTAGGGTTTAACGCGCCGATGCAACGCAGACGATGCGGCGCGCTGTGTTGGAGGGCTCCGGATTAATTTCGACCAACTGGGGATCTTTAACGTGCGCCGAAGTCTAGTAATACGGGTGCTTTTGCTTTTCGCCTCCATCAGAAAAGCGGCCTCCGCGGCCGGGAATCGAACCCGCGTCTTCGTGCTCTGCAGCGTAACGCCCTAGTCACTCAGGCACCACCGCGGGTTGTGGGGCGTTTAAGCAACCACCCCCTTTCAACAATTCGCAAGCTTTTGTAATCAAGATAAACATACCTCTCCGGATGCCGGGAAAAAAATTAGAGGACATCTAAGCACCCCTTAATAATTTTTAATGTGACAGCCACCATTGTCACCATTATGTGACTTGGTAATGGTAATTGGTCACCATTAATGTGACTAATTACCATTTTTTTGGTAATTAGTACTGTCACATTCAAAATTAACCAATTGAACGACCCTGAGTGCACATTCTAGCCCTGCGAGTAAGGTTCTCGAGATTTGCTGCGGACTGTGTTTTCAAGGTTCGCAAATAAACTGGGGCTGGTTATGTTTTAGTTTTTACTTTCAGTAGTAGTTTTTAGTAGTAGTTTAGTTTTAGCAGCAACACTTGGACGATATTGGCAGAGAATTCTAGGCGCGCACCGAGCAGTCTGCTTCGCTGGCGACTGTTGCGCTGCCGGCCTCGCCCGGCTACCACAACAGCTCACTCTCCGCTTTCCACCTGGCTTTGAACCTTCCCAGGCGTTTCCTAGCAACCCAGTTCGTTTTATTTGCATTTTGATAATGGGAAGTACGCGCAATGTAAAGCGCCACAGGAAAGGGAGTTCGGGACCCTTTTCTCTGCTACAGACACCGGGGATGCCGGCTTTTTAATTAAACTGGTAATTTAGTGCTCGAACAACAAAACAACAAAAAAGCAGGTTAGAGCTCAAATTCTCACTCTAAACTGTGACACCTTCCGTCAAACAGACACGGAACCGAATACCTTGGTCTACTGTTACTATGACACCACGTCAAAACAACCCTACGGCAGTGCATATGCAAACCGTAATACGACTTTTATATTGAATCGCCGCATTACTCGAGCCACGGAACAATAAAACCGCCGTTTACAAACCTTCTTAGTGCACTATCGGGATACGCTAATCCAGTGTGGTGATTAAAGGGACCGCGCAACACTTTCGATAAACGCTTTCACTCTTTCCTTCGCGTCTGGGAGCACTGCGAAAGCTATATTCATCGCCAGCACGGAGCGGCACCGCGTGATTTGCTCGTAGCACCAGACACGCCTTCCGTTTCTGCTTTGCTTTTGTGGCTTTGTTTTTCAAGTTGCTATCGAAAACCGTTAATTTCTGAAACTGAAGGAAAACCGGCCAACAGCCGCTACATGGCCTAAGTGACGTAATCCGAACGGTCGAAGAACGTCAAGACCGGGAAAGAGAGAAAAAATCTTTTGAGCGAGTGTTCAAGTTATCTGAGAGGCATAGAGCAGTAATTTCTGGCTGAGGTACTTAGCGGCCCCCTAGTTTAAGTACTGGGTGTGTTGGGTGATTACGTTCTGCTAGCATTTGAGATTTCAAAAAAGAAAGTTGAAAGAAGTGTTGCAGGGTCCCTTTAAGGCTGTAGGCATACTGACATGTCCACCGTGCCTTGCAGGTATTGAAGGTATTACTGTTTGCGGCCCCCTAATCTAAGTATTTGGTGCGTTGGGTTACTACCTTCTGCAAGCATTTAAGATTTCAAAAAAAAAAAAAAGTTAAAGAAAGTGTTGCAGGGTCCCTTTAAGGCAGTAGGCATACTGACATGTCCACTGTGCCTTGCGGGTATTGAAGGTATCCCAGTTTCTTTGCCTACAGGTACGTAACATATTTGGTACCATGTCAGCTGAATTCACTTCAGGCATTGAGTGAGTAGCCTAGAAACCCGCATTCACTTCAATATTTCTACAGAACCAAAATTCTCCTCAATTTCTGCTTCGTTCACTCTGAAGGCTAAGCGGCAATAGAACAAGTTATACGAGCTTTTATCAGTGCGCTTGAACAACTTGCAATTCTGCGAGCTGGTAGGCGGGAAAGTGTTCAATACGGAGCAATTAGGAGAATTGGCACCTTGCGCGTCAAAATTGATCTTACAAATAAATATTAAATCAGGGAATGAAACTCTCGGCTGATGATTACCAAACTCTCACCAAAACCTGTGTATTTCAGTGCGCTGCATAATACAAGACATTGATTTATTGATCGACTGGAACTTTTTTAAAAAAACTCTTGATGCACAGACTCATAGTGCGCCATTTGATCTCGACGTCGGCACACTTGTACAGTGTCCGAAAAATGCCTCAAAATTGCTACAACTGAGAAAAACCACAGACCGAAGAAACGACGTTCAAACTCCTTCAGAAAATGAAATTACGTGCGCAGTGACCATATCTTTCATGCCTCAGCAACGCAGTATCGGGAGAGGATCTGTTTTACGTTTACTGCGATGGCAGCCTATGTTCTGCGAGTTGTAGTAAGTAATTTAATAAAAGTACAACCTCCAGTAGCGTATTTCGAGCCAGAAATGCGAGCTTCACGAAACACGGGTTTCGTATTTATGCTAAAGCCTTCACCGATAAACCTCGAAGAGAAACTGGCTGTTTACTTTTCGAGGGACTTCTTTTAGAAGGAAGCTTCACAAGTATTCATCTCCAAAGTCAGCAAGGTATGCCTTGTGGCAAAGCCAATTTTCTGTTGAAATTTTTTTTTGGATTTCTAGAAAGCGTAATGGTGTCATACCTTACAATTGTAAGTTCAGTACTCCGCTTAAAGGCAGTCGCTCTATCACACTTACAACGGTGAAACCCAGCCTTAAAGACGCAAACACGAGAGAGAGCAGACGACACACACGCTTACCAAATGCGTAAGCATGGTTATGATAAGTGCGTGAGTGTTTCCTCACTAACAGTATCACGTAAAGAATCTGAATATTTGAAAAAAGAGCCGATTTTGAACTGCGTCATCAGCTGACCTTCTTACTTTAGTTTTTACGGCGCATGCCCTGGCCTTGCTTTTCCTTCGGAATATTATTCATTAAACTGTTGCTAGTCGTCTTTAAGGCTTAGTTTCACCGTTCTTCAAAGTATGTACCAACAGGCCCAACAGCAAACTCTTCCACTCTTAGAAGTTAACAAGAGAACGCTACGCCGATTGTCTTTAAGCGCGTATAGTAAAACAACTATCGAAGCGGTGCAGGGAGATACGGGCTGGTCCTTGTTTAAAGACCGAATAGCTATGCTGAAAGTTGAAAAAGAAATGTATCGAAGTAAGTAGAGAACTAATGCTTTCAGGTACCTCCGCATGAAAACAGTGCCTGTGAACCATTTGAGGGACTTCTGTTACAGCGAAGTTTCACCGGTATTCATGTCCGCCGTCAGCAAGATATGCCTTGTGGCAAAGCCAACCTTTTAGTGCAAGTTCCTTCGGATTTCGGAAAAGCGTAATGGTGCCATACCTTATATTTGTGAGTTCAGTACTCCACTTAAAGGCAGTCGCTCTATCACACTTAGAAGTTGACAAGAGGACGGTGCGCCGCTTGCCTCTAGGCGCGAAAAGGAAAACAATTAACGAAGCAGTCCAGGGAGATGCGGGCTTGTTCTAGTTTAAAATCGTAAAGCTATACTGAGAAGTTGAAAAAAAAAAGGATCTCAGTAAGTAGAGAACTAATGCTTTCAGCTACCTCCCCATGAAAGCAATGGAGAATCGGGGAAAGCCAAGGTACCAAAACAGAAGTCAAGCAGACAGAAACAAATAAATGGACGAAAGATGGGGGAAACCGAACCGAAAACATCGTTCCCCATGTACAGGGCAGATAAATTTGATGTCAGACAAGAAAATCTGTCCCAAAGCTCAGAAGACCATGGCTTTCCTTTTTTGCACCTGTAGCAGGTTGCACTGAGAACGGAGAGCTTTGTGGGCCGGTATATCCAAAATGATGGGGCATATATACTGTACGGAAAGTAAATTCAATTCGATGCATTTTGTTGGATTGTGAATGCACGAATGCCGCAATTTGTGAGAAAATTTGTTCCCAAAATATCTGTTTTTTGCAGCACGTTGATAAAAGGAAGGTAAAACTTCGCCTCACCCTCCGCGATGCCTCAGTGGCTGCGTCTTTGTGCTACTGAGCCCAAAGAAAAACACCCGTGTGTCAATGTTTGGTCGTAGGTTAAGGATTACCACAAGGTCTTAATATGCAATCAACCATTACGGCGCACCTCATAGCCCAAGCGTAGCTCCGGCGCGTACTACACATTAAAAAAAAAAAAAAAAAAACTAGCCTCAAGAAAAAAAGAAAAGACTTTGGCATGGCGCGAAACCATTTTAAATATCAGAATAGCCAGAATCAGGGGTATAGGGAGAATCTGTACACAAGTTTACGCTGAAATATAACGGCACCCCGGGTAAAACACCAGCTGCGTGTTCTTCCCGAACTGCGGCCCGCAACAGCGCGGCCTATCTGGAACCAAAGTCTTCTCGACAGCCGATCAAAGGACTTTAACTGGACTACGGGAATGCACACGACAGACGCAAAAAGAGATTTGCCGTGCTTCCTAAAGAAAGCTAAGAGAAGCGCGAAAGCTAAAAGTGCGTCCAACCCTCGCTGTATGTGCGTCCAATCGATCGTCAAACTTTAAAAGACCCGAATCGCCAACGAAGAACTAACCCATGGGACGATTTTTCGCGTGCTACGTAAACGCCCCTTCGAACGATCTAAATGATTGATTGATTGTGGGGTTTAGCGCGCCGACGCTTCACAGGCGATGAGGCGCGCAGTAGTGGAGGGCTCCGGATTAATTTTGACCACCTGGGGGTCTTCAAAGTGCGCCGAAATCTCGAACCCACGGGCGTTTTTGCTTTTCGCCTCCATCAGAAAAGCGGCCGCCGCGGCTGGGAAGCGAACCCGCGTCCTCGTGCTGAGCAGCAGAACGCCTTAGCCACTGGGCTACCACTGCGGGTACGAACGATCTAAATGTATATACCGATGCACGGTTTATGGCGTAAAGTCATACAATTGTACTCCTTCTTTAGGACCCGCGCGTGTATTGTCTTATCTAGAGCCGTTCCTTTTCGCAATTTTCAGACAATCGTTTTCACACGACGGAGCGCCGTGTGTCGAGAGATCTTATCATAGCTTTTCGGTCGACCAACCGGTCTAGGGGGAAATGCATAATTTTTTTTACAGGACCTCATCAGTCCCACTAATAAAGCTCTCGCTTTAAAAAAAAAAAACTTTCGCTTAAAAAAACTGAACACGACACGGAGGTGGTCTCGAGTTCAAGACCCATAACAACAAGGCCACCGCGAAACTCAACCTCTGACACTCCCTCGCCGATGACCCACGTCCTAGCATGCGTAAAGTTAAAAAAAAAAACGCGCAAAAGGGAACCAGCCGGACGTGAAGATAGTCCTTACTTGACACTTCCCGTGAACGCAGGCAAAGCAGGCGCAGCAAGTGTCAAAGCAGCACCGACACCGGCGGCGACAGAAACGGCGCAGGCGCCTCATGCGACCACCCATCCTCGCGGTCCCGACTCAAATCCAAACAATAGCCGAAGTCGAAGTCGGGGCACGCGGCAGAAGAATCCAAGCGCGCTGACACAGCGGCCAGCCGACGCACAGACACGTTTCGCCCGGCGTCGTCTGCTATCGACAACGACGGCTGACACGTGCGACGAAGGGGGGCCCTAGAAGCCAGAGCGGACGACAAAGAGGGAAAGGGGGGTGGGAAACACCGGCTGTTTTCTTTTTAACTCCTTCGCTCCGGGAAGGCCGAAGAAGACCGTGGCCCTTTCTTGCTACCCTCTAAGCCAAGCACGTACACTCGAGCAGCTCCGTCCGACCGGAAGCGTCCCTGTTACTTCCGACGTCGTGGTTTCCCGAGCTCGCTTGGCTGGAATCGCTATTGTGAAACGGTGGCTCCGTGTCCAAGTCTATGTCGTGCTGAAGCGGCGAAACGTGGGGGGGGGGGGGGGGGGGGGGGGGGGGGAGGGGGAGATATAGCGAAGCCCGGCGTAGACAGGCGGTGTGTGTGTTCAGAGTGCTTCGAGGAGGAACTGCTGGATGTCGTGTGAGTGTGTGCGGGCGGCATTGCTCGAACATTGCTCCACGGAGACGAAATTCGATGGTGCGCTGTGAAAGATGGCGCGGAGAATTCACCGGTTGCGTTGCCGTCACCCGGGCGTGATGTGAAAGCGGCGATTTTCAACAGGCGCGCAATACCACTTTGGCGGGAGTTTGTTTGGAACGATGCCCCTTCGGCGACGGGGAAGAAAAAAAAGCTTGCGTCTTGAAGAGGTTCGAGCCCATTGCAGCTCTTACGCCGTGAAGTGGACGCAGCAGTTTAGGGCGAAACCCGCTTCAGCCGAAGCGGGCAGGATTGCCTTTGTGGTAGCACACAAAGCGGTCTGAGTCGCCACTGCCCTTTGCAGGAAGTGACGAAAGCAAAGTATAATTTTGGTTACTCTTTATCACAATGCTACGCCTACCGCCAACTCGACATCAACATCATAATGGTAATCATTAACAACAACAGCAAAAGCGACAAGTTTATGTTCAAAGCAGGACGTAGGCTTCTCCCATTTCAATTCAACATCGATATATCTTCTTCTTCTTCTTCTTCTTCTTCTTCTTCTTCTTCTTCAGTCAATTTGTGTCCACTACGTGGTCCCACTTTGGTCCAATTTGTGTCCCACTTGCTTCAAACTCAACGTACCTGGCGCTGTCCGAATAGCTTCTTTAGCACCAAATTTCCTTATCTCATCCCTCCATCCAGTTATCTGTGTTTTTCTTCGAGTACCGCCTCTTACCGCCTCTTCTTCGAGTACCGCCTCGAGTACCCTCGTGGCCAACAGGTTGTCCACATGGCGCGCGTTACAGACCCAGCCCAAGTCCATTTCTTCACAATTTGAGCTACGACGTCTTAAACGCGAGTTTTAATCGTAAACACTTGTTTCCTGTTACACCAACCACAGTTTCCACAGCTCGTTGGGTCGACTTATGTTTTATTTCTACGTGTTACGCAAATTTCCAAGCAGCGCAGGACAGGAGCGGCTGGAGGTCACCGGGAGATGCCCTCGTCCTTTAAATAGAATAGAATAGAAAAGAATAGAATTTAAATAGAATGAATATTATTATTATTGTGATGATGATGATGATGAACAAACCATCCCCGAGAGTACTCATTATTCGACCAGATCTACGGTAAATCCCCAAGATGTAGTAAGTTTCTGTGAAGGAAAATTCGAAATCCACATCAATGCAGTCGTACGGTTGCAAAGGAAAGCTCTACAGATTCCTCAGAAACTTCGCAGTTCAAGAAAAATTCGTCCTGGTTCAGTACTCATTGGTGCCGTACCTTTTATGTTGCTGAGGGAGGAAGGTTACTCTTCATCTCTTCTTCACTGCACTTGCGGAAAGCAACCCAGCTTACAGTGCTTCTACGCCTGATTTCCCCTTCGTGAATCAGGACTTGCATTTATTCAGACTCTCTACTCGCCGCGGCGCCTCATTGGCTAAGGCGTTGCGCTGCTAAGAACGATGTCGCGGTTTCGATTCCCGGCCGCGGCGGCCCCTTTTCTGATGGGGGCGGAAAGCAAAAACGGCCGTGTGGACGATATTTCGGCGCACGTTAAAAATCCCCAGGTGGTCAAAATTATTCCGGAGCCCTCCACTACGGCGAGCCTCATCGCCTGTGAAGCGTCGGCGCGTTAAACCATACAATACTTCAATCGTTCAGACTTTGTAGCATTTTGTTACCAACGATGAAAGGGAGCTTTCGGCATGCCACCTAGCACTGCTTTTGGACGACGGCCTCACCCATTTACGTCCAACCGCGCCTGTCCTGAGCTGCCCGAGCCCAATCTTTGCGCTCCGAGTTTTCTTATTACGTGACTCCATCGAGACAATGGCCTATTCCTTCTTTTAGAACAAGTCGGTATCCACTCTATGAACCTAATTGTCCACCGGTTGTCGGTTCGTCTCACTACGTGGCCAGCCCAAATCCATTTCTTTTAACACGAAAGTGTTTTATACAGGGATTCACGAATATTTCACTTGCGTCATATCCGTCACGGAAGTGACGCCAGTACAACGAAACAAGCGGCCTGTAAAGGGTGCACCACTGCACATAGGGTCTTCTTGCGGGGAAGCAACCTTTAGTACTAAAGAGTACGTTTTACTTCGGGTTGTTCGTTTTCGGGTTTTATATTTTAGCACGAAATTGTTTTATCCCGGGATACACCAAGATTCCACTCACGTCATATCCGTCACGGAAATGACGGGAATGTATGATCTTAGTTAGGTTGTCATCATGTTTGCCCATGATATCTTCCTCTCCGGCTAACACCGCGAATTTTTTTCTGAAGCGTTATTCGACACTCCAGTACCCTGCCTCTTACTGCTTAGAAATTGCTGTCTAATTGCCTGCTTTTCCCTAGTTTAATCCTTTCCCAACTTAAATGTAGTCTAATTCTGCTCCTGGCCTAGCACCTTGCCTATTGCTAATTACTGTACGTTTATCTATTGTACGTTTCATCTGTTTAAGCTTTACGTTTCATCTATTCCAAATATAGCCGCCTTGATTCCGTATCTCAACTAATGAACACAAATAACATCCGAACTCTTGAACTAAGGCCCAAATTTTTTCGCTTGAAGTTTCTGCACAAACTGGTTAATAAAAAGCTGGGATTAGATAGTAGTTTGTATGTGAACCCACTCTCAACCAGATCCCGTCACACCCATGACAAACCTCTAACCCCATTTTTTGCTAGGACTAGCATTTTCAAATTTTCATTTTTTCCCGGAACTATTGAAGAATGGAATTCGTTACCCGTTCTGCACTTTCTACTGTTGAATCCCTCGAAGCTTATTTTAGCCCAAATGCCACTGCGCTGCGCTGATGCGTCAACCTTGTTAAATGCATTTTTTAAAATCTTTTATACTTTGTATTGTTCCTTACAATTGTGACTCAAATATTCTTGTATTTTGTACGTTTCTTGTCCACTCCTGCTTGGGCTGTCAAGCCTGCAGTATTGAATAAATAAATAAATAAATAAATAAATAAATAAATAAATAAATAAATAAATAAATAAACTCGTTTATAAAAGAGTCGTTTGCCAGAACCGAGCTGTTTGAACAATTAGACATTACGCGACATCATTTCTCTTACTTAGTTTTACGCAACTGTTTGCAACCGAACTGACCTAACTTTCCGACGTTATATCATCTATACCAGTTACATTTCCAGCATGGCGGTGACGCTGGATTTTAATTTAACGGTTTTTGAAAACATCACGTTACGTGACTGACTGCATCGCCATGCAACGGTTGTTCCCTTCAGACGCAGACGAAATGAAAAAAAAAAAATGAAACGGCAATTCCAACCTAATTTTGTGACCTTATAAACCGCTTTATCGAAGAGCAGCCACTTTTAACGTCGTACGAAAGCCACTTGCAGCCAAGCCAAGCCTGACCTTTACAGCAGTTCTTTACGAAGAACTGTGTCCGAAAACACGCCGTGAAAAAGAACAAGAGTACGACAGGAAGAAGGCTGTAATAGAACGCACGCAAAGTAAAAACAAACCAAAAGATCGTAGTGGAGGAAATCGGACGAAAGCGCTCGAAAGCAGATATCAGAAGCAACGACCACACGACCGCCAAACCACGGTAATTGCCTACATCCTTTCCCGCCGACCGTTCCGTGAAAGACGACGCAAGACGGAGGACACAAATGGTGCTGGGTTACCACTAAACCGCATTTTACGCGAACGCTGCCCGACTCCTCGGGGACTAAACGTTCGCCCTTCGCTGCGCAGCAATTATGTGGCTTGGTGCTGTCTTTGTTCGGCGAGGACGGGAGCGCGTAGAGTCCGAACTCTACCGGGAACTACCGTGTTTTCACGTTCAGTGGCCCTATTTCGCGGCAAGAGCAGCCGCCATTTCCAGGCTGTTACGTAACATTACGTCACTTTTACACAGGCTGAAGTCGCAAATGTGTGAAGTGATCGCTCCCGCCAACTCTTTAAATTACGTCACGCCTTCTCAGCCAATCACAGAGAGGGCGTGTATTGCAAGCAGTATTGTTGTTTAATAGCAAAGACAGGCCTACGTTGTCATGACCGGTGCATTTACTGTAGTTTTTCATTACCGGCCAAGAATATTATGCGCTTTCAGTAAAGACAAATAAGGCAAACTTTAGAACTGGTGCCCGTAAACGTCATGAAACGTCAAAATGACGAAAGCACACACAACCGCTTTGTCAACCGGAGGCGCGTGACCAAAACTGAAAGCCAATAAGAAAAGACTTCCGGCAAATTCCCAGTTCCCTGGGAATTCGTGCAGTCGAGAATAGGGCCCCCGGTCCAACACCGCTGAAGATAGTGCGCTACTGTATTCGGGTGCAAGTCTGAAACGGCAATAACGCATGTAGTGTACCACTCCGCCGAAGCGACAAAACCGTCACGTCAACGCGCGCGACTTTTGAGAAGAGATTACGTAAGATCATCTCATTTCTTCACCAAGTTTGACTTCGAAAGTTTACAGCCGCAAAAACACCAAGTTGGGTAGTTTTCTTTTCGCGCCTGCATTGATGTTTTTCCTCCCAAACTACTCGAAGTAACGAACCGCTTGCGCCAAGCGGAGAAAAAGCCGGCGGCAGTGATAAGGCGCGGGGCACGTTCCGTTGCCGTTCTTGTGTTGCAACAAAGTATGGTAATACGAAGAGAGTATATCAACGCCGAAAAAAAAAACATAAAGGAAAAGAGTTGGCTCTTCGACTTGACACCGGAAGACGACGGAGGAACAATGCCTCATTTCCTGGTTTATTGGACTTCCTACGACCTCGATGCCTCTTGTTTGCATGACCGGATGCCGAAAGGGTTGAATAATCGGTGGCAACATCGTTCAGAGGGAAGTGTGCTTGGGTTTCCCACGTGGTCGCATTAGAGATAACAACTTGCCAACTGTCCCATGTACTTATTTTCGTTCGTAACACTTAAAAACAGACACTAAGCCAGATAAGGTAAAAGATTCTTGGGACTTAACCAGTTATCTTTACAATCAAAGGCATCAGCATTGTCGATTCAATTTCTATGTCTGTTAAAGACAGAAATAACGGAATGCAACGACAACGATAACCCGTTATAACCAGACGATGGCGATGCCGTGGGCCCTCATCCCAGGCTAGTTGTTTTCGTAACTACGAGTGCACTATCCGCGGCGGTGTCGAGGTGAGTGTATGTATGTGTAAAGTTGAATGGCGGGGTGGTTGGCATCGATAGTTTTTCAGAAGGTGGGTTTTAAAGGAACCCAGCAGGTATAACAAGAATGCATAAGGCTGCTGCTAGAAAGCATGAGATCACGGCCTTTGAAATGTCCAGGAGAGCGCGTAATTCTGCGAGCACTCGCGAAAATCAGGATCTGTCAATGACAATCACGGAAGGTTCATTATTAACATAAAATGCAAGCTCCTCTGCCTACCTTGTACGATCTGTACGTAACTGATATTTTTACCCTGTTTTGTAGGTCACTTGTATAATAAGCACTTCATTCAGCTTTCAAGATTTAAAAAAAAATGAAGGAAACTCACGCTAACGCGTAAGACTTGAAGGCAGCGAAGCAGTATGCAACCTTCAGGACCATCACGACGGTTTAAGTCAACGACTGCAGCCGATTTGATTCTTCTTCACTGCCGCAACGACCTTTACTCCATCAGCGCTGCTACAAGTGTGAGCTTCCCTCACTTTTTTTGGAAGAGATAATCAGTGGATATCACCTTGGAGGGGCGTACGCTATGGCGTGTCTTTCTCGTTCCGAGCTAGTGTTGTCACGATTACGGCGAACGCTGTAGCTTTTTTTTATTTTTTTTTTTGCCAATATCGGGCCAATCTCCCAAGTGGGTTTGCTTGGCTTACAAACTTGCGCTGATGACGCTGGGCGGTCACCGCGAGGCCCGCGCCCACGTGTGAGCGCTTGGCAATGTCTTGGTATTTTTAACTGCGCACACGAAAAATTGCGATTTCCTAAAGAGCTTCGCTCTTAAGTGTTTGGAGTCGTTCCCCTTTTTTTGTGAACATCCCGCCGTATTGAACACTATAGCTTTGCACCGACTGGTTAAATATGACGGGGTTCCAATGCATGCCGCGGGTAATCTTGGCCGCTGAATGATATTACCTCCTGCCCACCGTCGAAGAAATCGATAGGTGAGTTTCGCTTGCCGGACGAGAACGGGAATAATGGTGCATGATGGGATCGTATTTTGAATTACAGGAAACTCGGGGACGGCTAGCTAAATACATTATGTGATGATCCCGCGGCTCGGCTTCAGTGTAGTGCGCTTGGATGGCCAATCCATTCAGGCAACAGTGAGATTTCTGTGAGCGACGATGTCCAGCTTACGATTTCACTCAAAAAGTTGGTCTGTGCTGTGGCAGCGCGCAGTGCCCGAATGACGTTTTTCATCGGCCACACAGCAGACGAAGTTTTGTAGCGGAAGCTACACTGGCCGAGGTTGAGCAGTTTCGCGTGTGCAGGAAGGTCTGTTCTGCGCAAGCGCGAGGGACATTGGATTGGATTGGATTGGATTGGATTGGATTGGTTTGGTTTGGTTTGGCTTGGCTTGGATTGGATTTGGATTGGATTGGATTAAAGTGGATTGTGTTGGATTGCGTTGCGTCATAGCCGCGGCAGACGCACTGGCGCCGGCGCGTGCCCAGGTGTGCGCCTGAATTGCGCAGTAGCCAAGTCTGACGCTGCACCGGAGCCGCTTGATAGCCGTTTCGCGTGGCTCGCGAAGAGCCGTGCTGAGCATGCGCGAGGAGCAGTTACTGGACAGGACAGGACTTAACTGGACTGGATTAGACTGGGTTGCTGAACTTTAGCTTACGCTACGTATATCCTGGCATAGCAGAGGTCAGCCACTACTCATTTTTAGTCAAACTGTATGCTGGACATGGTCACTCGGCGAAATTTCGCCGTTGCCTGATTGGACTGGTCATCCAAGTGCGCTGCACTGAAACTGAGCCCGCCCGATTATCGTAGAATGTGTTTAGCCAGTCATGTACGAGTTTCCTGTAATACAAAATATGTTCACAACATCCAGCGTTATTCTCGCTCTCGTCCAGAGAGGGAATTTAAGCTTAAAGGGGCACTGACACAAAAATTTTGCATCTTGTTTTTTTTGTTGCGATAAGTAGCTAGTGACCTACTTATAACCTGTAGAAACCTCATTTGCTTCAGCGTGCGACGGTTGTTTAATTAGAGGTATTTTGAATGCGGCCAGTCGCAGTTTCGGTTTCAGCGAGTGCCGCGAAACGATGGATTTTGTGGATTTTGTGTGAACAAAGCTGACCACGTGACCGTCGGAGGGATATCACAGAGCAGAGCCGCCGTAGCACTGTCGAATCCGCATCGATGGCAGTTTCTGCGAATGCCCCCACGTACTGATCTCGTGAGGCGCTTAATTAAAAAGTGACTGTGGATGTGACGCAGGCGCTGCGAGTGCAAATGCTACCGCGGCTAAAGAACGACGCGCGACGCTCGAGACGGTGGGTGGCAAGACGCGCGCTGGGAGCAGCCGGCCGGTCTGCCTACAGGTCCGCCTACAGATGTGTTCGGCTCAGCACTGCGGCGGATATTCGAGTGCCGCTCTCGATAGCGGTGCAGATGACAATTTTTAATGCAACCCGCCATCGCATCATTAACTCCTTTCTCACGTAAGCCACCATGGTCGGGACTTGGGGACAATTTCGTGCAGCGGTAACAAGCTATCACTCGAGCTACCTGCGCCGGCCTGGGCCACTTCGCGGCCGTGGCCGCCGCCTGCACAGCGACCGTGCGGCTAGCTCAGTGAGCTTTTCGTGCCTCCGGCGCGTTTTAGCATCCAATGGTAATAAACAGTAATAGAAACAGAGTGCCTGGAATCGCTGTAGAACTTTGGTCGCGGCCAGCTGCCCGATTAGCTGACGAAATCACGGCGCCTCCGCCGCCAACGATCGGGTTGTTCGTTCTCGAGAGCAGAAGCTCCGCCCTCCGGCCCTCCGATTGGAGCGGCGAGCCGCGCGAGCCGGCGCAAAACGCCGGTAGTGCGGAAGCGGCAAACACAAACTCGTGACGTGTTTGGATGTTGTTTATTTACAATTGCGCGTGGTCCTCTGCTGGCTGCTCGGTTGCGTTTCGCACGCTTCAAAACTGATTTTAAATATGTTCTAGGCTGTATTCGCCGCTGATATTTTGCAGATGATGTATGTGTGTTCCCACCAATCTATCTCCGAAGTTATCTCGCCTTCAAAATTTTGTGTCAGTGCCCCTTTAATGTTTATTACGGCGGATATTTACGAAAAGGGCAACTACTCCGAACACTTCTTTCAGCTGGCAAACTGAATGAAAGGGTTAGTTCAATCTTTGATTCCGAATTTTCTTATTTCATTCCTCCATCAAGTTAACAAATTATGTGCAGGATTCGTGGATCCGCATGTCGTCGCCTTAAAGGGGACTGACTCACGTAATCACATTACTATAAGACTCACTAATCCGTAACCATCAAGCTTAAAAATTATCTGCAATGCGAAAAGATTTACAGTTTCATAAATATGTCTCCGATGGCCTGGTTTGCTCACCTTTGGAATATATCATTTCTATACAGAAATAAAAAATAAACGTTGGCTTGCTAGACAGCCAACGCCATCTAGCGCAAACTAGCTGAAGTGAGAGGCGTTTTTTGTGCTTGTTTTTCAGTACACAAGCGACATGTTTATACCATAAGCAAACTAGGTCGTTGGGAACACTTTCACGAAACTAAACCTTTTCGTATTGGTGCACGATGGTTTGTAAGCCCGTGGGACAAGAATTCGTAAGACCAATAGAAATATGATCAGACGAATCCCTCTAAAGGGGCAATGAAGGGTCCACACAACTTCATTTAATTTGAAATAACTAGGCTTCAGTACCTCACTTAGCTAAGTACTAGCCACGAAAGACGTTTTTTAACATAAAAAATGCAGGAAGTCTTAAAAACTTTCAAATATCGCGCCACAGTGACGTGTTATAAGCAGGAGTCACGTGATGTGGGACAGCACTAAAACATAATTGTCAGTGTGCTAACGGCCCGTTAGCATTCGAGTGATGCGATCAAATGGAACTATAGGCACCACATCAATCGCCCAGTCATGTTTATTGGCGGTTGTTCATGTAATTTTCCATGACCATTTTCTATCGCCATTTTCTATGACGTCACAAAATTCTGTGTCGTCATAGAACAGTGGCCGGAAAGCAACTGGGGAGTCGCCCCTGCTTCACATGTTTTCTTTAATTTCTCCAATGTTTGTTTAAAATTTGCAATAACATTGGTGCCGGGGCAAACCAGACTTTTTTAATAAACCATCCTAGTATTTTCTCTTAATGGCGCCTTTTATTATTCCTTTTATTGTTATTATTATTATTATTATTATTATTATTATTACTACTATTATTATTATTATTATTATTATTATCATTATGCAAGATGGCGCCCAGCAAGGATTGCTGTATTCTATGCTCCTGTGTTTTTTACGGTAAACAAAAGTTTTTCCGCTGCCTTTCCTGTAACAAACGCGTGCACGCGAAGTGTGTTGTGTGGCCGGACGCTGAGCTTCAACTCCTGAGTTCTGGCGCTCGGCCGTTCAAGTGCAACATCTGTGAAACGGCTGAGGCGGCGGCTAGGCCTAGCGGAGCCGGCGACGACATCGGCACGTCCGCAAGCGGGGCTCCTTCCCCCTGCTCCCTTCGACGAGACTCGCCGCCCGTCGTCGAGAAGGCCGTCCCAGCCGGTTGACCTTGACGCCGAAGCTGCCGGTCTCCGCGCGCTCCTCATCGACGCGCTGGACGGAATTTCTTTCCTCAGCGACCAAGTGGCCCGGCTGCGGGAGAACAACGACCTCATGCGCCGGGAAAACGCGCTCTCTTTCGACCGTCTCCGTCAAGAGAGGGAGGGAGACCGCGCCCATTATGCGAAAGTGGTTAGTTCCCTGCGTGCGGAGGTGTGCTCCTTGCGTGCCGAATTGCTCCGTCGCCCCCCTGCCTTGCAGGATGAAGTACGTCGCAGCTCGGAAAAGCCTTCTTTCACGCAAGTTGTCTACAAAGAAGTGTCGCCGTCGGCTACGTCGGCTCCGCTGCAGTCGGTGTCTTCGGCTTTTCCGACACTGCCTCCCACTCCGTCCCCACTTTCCCCTGTGCAGTCTGTGTCTGTGCTTGATCGTAACCCTCCTACTATTGAGAAGAAGCGCCGAAGCCAGGCATGTGTAGGTGCATCGGACACATGTGGACTCGTAGTCGTTCCGCAGCCGAAGCGCCCCAAAGCTATGTTCGTCTCAAAGCTTTCCCCATCCACCACCTCTGCTAGCCTTAATGCCCATCTGTCAACCTTAGGTGTCTCGTCCTTGAGCTGCCGACGACTGAAGACGAAGTTTGACACGTACGCATCCTTTTATATATCCGTCAGTGAAGAGTTTTTCGAGCGCTTGAATGACCCCGCTGTTTGGCCGAAAGACTGCCTCTTTAAGGAGTTTCGAGGCATGTTTCGCGAAGGCATGCTTCACAGCTCTGAGCGCATCACATAAGAAACGCAATGATGACTAGTACTTTGGATGTGTTTTATCAGAATGTGCGCGGTCTTCGTACCAAGGCAACTGACTTCTTTGGTAATGTTCTGGCTTCGTGTTTTCCGTTAATAGCTATCTCTGAAACTTGGTTGTGCCCTGATATTCTGTCCAGTGATTATTTCCCTCAAAATTACCATGTATATCGTAGTGATCGTGCCTTGACGGGAAGCAAACAAAAAGGGGGTGGGGTCCTTCTTGCCGTCGACAAATCTCTCCCGAGTGTGCTTTGTAGCGATATTCAGAATGCAGATGAGTCTGTATGGGTTGAAATTCTTATCTCTAAAACTGAAAAACTTCTTGTTGGGGTTTTTTACATTCCCCCTGATGTAGCTCCTGACGCATTCAATCAGTTAGTTTCCTCCATTGAACAAGAGCTTATTACTCAATGCAACCGCAAGGTCCTCCTTCTTGGAGACTTTAACGCTCCTGGCGTTCAGTGGAGCCATCTATCCTGTTCCCACCATAACCACCACATTGAACAGAAGGGTAATAGATTACTAGATTTTTCGTCTTTCACTTCCATGGCACAGCATAATCACATAGAAAACTGCAGTGGAAACATTTTGGACCTGTGTTTTTCGAATTTTTATGATGTTAGTGTGTCACACTCTGATTGTCCTTTAGTTAGACCTGACAGATTTCATCCTCCTCTTTCTATTTCCTGTTCCCTTCCCACAATGCTCCACCATTCCGTAAGTTCCTGCAACACGCAACCTCGCTACGCTTTCGCCCGGGGAGATTACGTTGGGCTGTATGATTACTTTTCTGCTGTCCCTTGGTCGACAGTCATTGACGAACCTGATGTCAATGAACAAGTTGAGCGTTTTACTGAGATTGTACTTTTGGGTATGAAGAAATACATCCCGCAATATTTACCAAAGAAGTTCAAATTCCCACACTGGTTTTCTTCTGAATTGCGGGATGCCCTTAAACGCAAAGAACGTGCGCATAGAAAGATGAAGCGCTCTGGTGCGAACCAGTTCACTCAGGAGTTTCGGCGCCTACGTGCCTTATGCAAAATATTGCACAAGCGTGATCATGCTTCGTACCTGGCATCAGTAGAAGCTAAAGCAACCCATCAACCGGGAGCCTTCTGGAAGTACATTCATTCAAGATCTAGTAAAACTAAAGAATCTATTCGTTTACTAGACTCCAACGGCAATGAGGTTGCGGAGGTGGCCGACTGCTTTGCTCGTCAGTTTTCTTCTTTTTTTGGAATTAGCGGTGGCAGTGATAACAGTAGCGCCCCTTGTCACCAGGGCGGTAACTCTGGTTGTTTCCAACTGGATGAGAACATCGTGCGGACCAGTATCAAGCGGCTAAAGCCCTCGCTTTCTTGTGGACCAGATGGTATTCCTGGCGCCATTCTAAAAACGTATGCAAACATATTCGTTCCAGTGTTCACTTCAATGTTTAATAACTGTCTCCGGTCTGGCACGTTCCCTCGCTCATGGAAAATCTCTCGCGTATTCCCTGTATTCAAGTCAAGCCCAAAAACTGACGCCATAAACTATAGGCCAGTCTCGCTCCTTTGTTCTGCCTCTAAACTATTCGAGTTATCTCTTCATATGGTGTTGTCTTTCTCACTTAAACACGTCCTCATTCCTAATCAACATGGCTTTATGCGTGGTCGTTCAACTTCCACAAACCTCGCGTGCTTCATGGAGCAGGCTGTCCCAGCAATCGTTGGTAGAAGCCAGCTTGATGTGGTCTACTGTGACATGAGCAAGGCCTTTGATGTAGTCAACCACTCGTTATTGCTTGCCAAGATCATTCTGTTAGATGTCCACGCTTCTTTGGTGGGTCTTATACGTTGCTATCTCCAGCAGCGATATTGCTATGTGAGTGTTAACGGTCAAACTTCATTTAGGTACAAAGCAACAAGTGGTGTACCCCAGGGATCTGTTCTGGGTCCCCTTCTTTTCTCCATTTTCATTAACGATGTTGCTTCTGTAATTCAAAATTCTTCTTTTTTGTTGTATGCTGATGATATGAAAATCTTTAGAGAAGTGCGCAATATTCATGACTGTAATTATCTTCAGGCTGATATTGCGTCATTCCATCGTTGGTGCACCAAAAACGACCTAATTTTGAACCCCTCGAAAACGAAAGTTGTCTCCTATAGTAGAAAAACTCAACAGCTGCAATACTCTTATAAAATTGCAAGCACTGCATTGCCGAGGGTGACTGAAATTCGAGACTTGGGAGTACTATTTGATTCTTCTCTGACTTTCTCTTCCCACGTTACACAAATTACCCGTCGCTCTCTTCGATGTCTGGGTGCTGTTTGCAGGTATTCTAGAGAGTTTAAAGGTCCTCTTCCTTTTTTAAAGTTGTATTCGGCTCTCTGCCTACCTCTTCTCGAATACGGCTCTGTTGTTTGGAATGGAACTTGCAAGTCCAATAGTGACCGTATCGAAAGAGTTCAAAATAAGTTCCTCTTTATCTTTAAGCACCGCTTCCGTCATGTGCTAGAAGACGCTAACGGCAGTGTGCCTTTTCTGAAAAGTCTTCCTTCCCTTCGGTGTCGACGAATGCGAGCTGATATTATCTTTCTTTATAAACTTCTTCATGGGGATATTTTGTGTGACGACTTGGTTACACTTATCAATGTCAACTTGCCGAACAAACTTTTCCGAACATTTCGAACTTTTAGAACAGATGCTTTAAGTAGAAGACGTTCGTCCATCTGCAGAATACAATGTGCATATAATGAATATTCTGATCGTCTTGATATATTTCAGAGTTCTTTTTCTTTGTTCTCAAACGACTTGAAAACTGTTGTAGCTTAAGTGCCTTTAGTCATTGCAAATTTATGTGCTGTATTTATTTTAGGCAAATCATGTTCTTGTTTGTTTGTTTTTCACATTTCCTGGTTTTGCGTTGCTTGAATTTCTGTAGGTTTGAGTGCCAGTGCTTGTAATGCTGAACTTCTTTCAAAGTTGAAACTTCCGAACATTTTGTTATAAAACCTTCGTGTTATGCGTATAACTTATCGCTGTCATGTTCAGTGAGTATTTCCTGTTTTTCACGTGCCTTGAACATTTCGCTGTCCGAGCGTCATGGCTTGCAACGCTAGGTCTCCTGTTTCTTTTCTTTTCTTTTCTTTTTTTTTTGCTGTTTTGCTTTCTGAGATTACTGTAACTATCTTTACTTTATTGTTTCTTTCATGCATACAGTTTTGTGTGTTGTGTTGTCTTGATTTTAGTTTGTTTTTATGTACGATTTGTATATGGTGTACCAGTACCAAGACCCTAGGGTTGTTCCTGGGCACCGAAAATAAAGATTGATTGATTGATTGATTGATTATTATTAGTATTATTATTATCCTCTGGGGAACAGGTTCATGACGTCGCCAACTATTTTGCGCAGCAATTTAGCGCTACATATGGCCAGCGCGATGAGACGGTAATGAACCTTTTGTTAAACCATATACAAGGCCCAAGCCTTATACTATTAGACGAAAAGCTGGTTCTTGAGAGCCTAAAGCGCATGAAACCATCTTTGTCCTGTGGCCCTGACGGAATCCCTCCGGCCATTGTTAAAACCTATGGCAGTATTTTTGTACCTGTTCTAACTTCTATATTCAATAATTGTCTAAAAACAAACGTCTTCCCGCGCACGTGGAAAATCTCTCGAGTGCGTCCAATTTTAAAGACAGGCCCGACGTCTGACGCAACAAATTATAGGGCTGTTTCTCTCCTTTGTGCCTGCTCCAAGCTGTTTGAGACAGCGCTTCACGAAGTCTTATCAAGTTCTGTACAAAACGTCCTTATACCTAACCAGCATGGTTTTATATCGGGAAAATCGACAACAACAAACCTCACCTGCTTCATGGAGCAGGCCTCCGCAGCAGTTTCAGAGAGGGGCCAGTTGGACGTTGTATACTGTGACCTGAGCAAGGCATTCGATGTTGTCTGCCACTCGTTGTTACTTAATAAGCTTTTACTGTCTGGCGTTGATGCACCACTCGTGGCATTGTTGTGGAGTTATCTACACAATCGGTTTTGTTATGTGAGTGTTAACGGCAAGAAGTCCGCTATGTACAGGACAACAAGTGGTGTGCCCCAAGGCTCTGTGTTGGGCCCTCTGTTGTTTTCTATTTTTATAAACGATATGTCAGCTGCAATCAAGAAGTCTTCGTTCCTAATCTATGCTGACGACATCAAAATATTCAAACGTATTAAGTCTGCTGAGGACTGTGTTTCCCTAAACAAAGATGTGTCCTTGTTCTCTAAATGGTGTTCAGAGAATAGATTAACTCTTAATCCAAAGAAAACAAAGGTCATCTCTTATAGCCGAAAAACAAACATCCTTTACTTTTCTTACACCATTGACGGCGGCCCCCTGTCTAGAGTTGATGGTATCAGAGACCTTGGAGTGCTCTTTGACAGCGCCTTAACTTTCTCGCCCCATGTCGATCAACTTACTCGGCGGGCTCTTCGCTCTCTTGGTGCTGTATGCAGATTTTCACGGGACTTTGGGTCTCCTAATTCATTCCTGAAACTATTCAAAACACTTTGTATTCCTCAACTAGAATATGCCTCTGTCGTGTGGAATGGAACCTGTCATTCTAACAGCAAACATATAGAGCGTGTTCAGACCAAATTTCTAGCAATATACAGGCATCGTTTTTCCTCTGGGCCTCCCGAGACTGCCTTAGCAGTATCCAGATTCCCATTGCCTGTCTCTCTGAGTTGTCGGCGAACCCGCCTAGATCTTCTTTTTCTATATAAACTGCTTCATGGTATTATCACATGCCAGGAACTACTTGCACAAGTCAGCCTTCGAGTTTCGCCAAAAACAACAAGGTTTACCCCCCCTTTCCATAATGCTACAGCACTCAACACCCATTCCCCCCTCCAAAGAGTGCAGCGTCTCTATAACTGTCACTCTGGGAAACTTGATATATTTCAACGTCCCCTTCGGGAGTTTTTGACTGGTTTGTTAGCTGTGATACAATAATTACTCTTCTTTTCGGCATTTTTTTTTAGTTTTTTACATGGTTTTTATGTATGCAATGTCTTCTTAGTTCTTGTTTCTGGTTTGTAAGTCCAATATATTCGGGACTTTGTGGCTGTAACTGCTTCATTGACTTGTCATATATTACGGTATGCTACTTGCCTTCCATCGCACCTGATTTATTGTGATGTGCCTGGTACTTTCCATCTTCTGTTGCTGTAATTTCATAAATCAGTTCCTGTATTTTGTTTCATACATTCATGTTTAATTGAAGCTTTGTGTTTTCGCCTATACCTGCGAATATGTTTTTATGTCTGCTTGCTTCACCCAACTGCTGTGACCATTGTTCCATATACTTTTGCCATTGATCCACCATTAGAGTTTCTTAATCGTCTAATTGTGGCTGGAATACCTTTTTATTATCCTTAGGGTTTTACTGCACTTTTTTTTTTCTTTGCTCGTTCTTCTCGTTGACTGTTTATATTGTGAGTTGCTCCTGTATATTAGTGCCGCATTTTGTCTTCCTCAGTGCGCCAGAACCAAGGCCTCGGCTGTTCCTGGGCACTCTAATAAACATTGATTGATTGATTGATTGATTATTAAAAGTCGACAACAACAAACCTCGCCTGCTTCATGGAGCAGGCCTCCGCAGCAGTTTCAGAGAGGGGCCAGTTGGACGTTGTATACTGTGACCTGAGCAAGGCATTCGATGTTGTCTGCCACTCGTTGTTACTTAATAAGCTTTTACTGTCTGGCGTTGATGCACCACTCGTGGCATTGTTATGGAGTTACCTACACAATCGGTTTTGTTATGTGAGTGTTAACGGCAGGAAGTCCGCTATGTACAGGACAACAAGTGGTGTGCCCCAAGGCTCTGTGTTGGGCCCTCTGTTGTTTTCTATTTTTATAAACGATGTGTCAGCTGCAATCAAGAAGTCTTCGTTCCTAATATATGCTGATGACATCAAAATATTCAAACGTATTAAGTCTGCTGAGGACTGTGTTTCCCTAAACAAAGATGTGTCCTTGTTCTCTAAATGGTGTTCAAAGAATAGATTAACTCTTAATCCAAAGAAAACAAAGGTCATCTCTTATAGCCGAAAAACAAACATCCTTTACTTTCCTTACACCATTGACGGCGGCCCCCTGTCTAGAGTTGATGGTATCAGAGACCTTGGAGTGCTCTTTGACAGCGCCTTAACTTTCTCGCCCCATGTCGATCAACTTACTCGGCGGGCTCTTCGCTCTCTTGGTGCTGTATGCAGATTTTCACGGGACTTTCGGTCCCCTAATTCATTCCTGAAACTATTCAAAACACTTTGTATTCCTCAACTAGAATATGCCTCTGTCGTATGGAATGGAACCTGTCATTCTAACAGCAAACGTATAGAGCGTGTTCAGACCAAATTTCTATCAATATACAGGCATCGTTTTTCCTCTGGGCCTCCCGAGACTGCCTTAGCAGTATCCAGATTCCCATTGCCTGTCTCTCTGAGTTGTCGGCGAACCCGCCTAGATCTTCTTTTTCTATATAAACTGCTTCATGGTATTATCACATGCCAGGAACTACTTGCACAAGTCAGCCTTCGTGTTTCGCAAAAAACAACAAGGTTTACCCCCCCCCCTTTCCATAATGCTACAGCACTCAACACCCATTCCCCCCTCCAAAGAGTGCAAGGTCTCTATAACTGTCACTCTGGGAAACTTGATATATTTCAACGTCCCCTTCGGGAGTTTTTGACTGGGTTGTTAGCTGTGATACAATAATTACTCTTCTTTTCGGCACTTTTTTTTAGTTTTTTATATGGTTTTTATGTATGAAATGTCTTCATAGTTCTTGTTTCTGGTTTGTAAGTCCAATATATTCGTGACTTTGTGGCTGTAACTGCTTCATCGACTTGTCATATATTACGGTATGCTACTTGCTTTCCATCGCACCCGATTTATTGTGATGTGTCTGGTACTTTCCATCTTCTGTTGCTGTTTTTCATAAATCAGTTCCTGTATTTTGTTTCATACATTCATGTTTAATTGAAGCTTTGTGTTTTCGCCTATATCTGCGAATACGTTTTTATGTCTGCTTACTTCACCCAACTGCTGTGACCATTGTTCCATATACTTTTGCCATTGATCCACCATTAGAGTTTCTTAATCGTCTAACTGTGTTTGGAATACCTTTTTATTATCCTTAGGGTATTACTGCTTTTTTTTTCTTCGCTCGTTCTTCTTGTTGACTGTTTATATTGTGAGTTTCTGCTGTATATTAGTGCCGCATTTTGTCTTCCTCAGTGCGCCAGAACCAAGGCCTCGGCTGTTCCTGGGCACTCTAATAAACATTGATTGATTGATTGATTGATTGATTATTATTATTATTGTCAGCTCTGACACACTAGGTTCATC
This sequence comes from Haemaphysalis longicornis, assembly GCF_048455015.1. NCBI lineage: Eukaryota > Metazoa > Arthropoda > Arachnida > Ixodida > Ixodidae > Haemaphysalis > Haemaphysalis longicornis. Next base: position 53,241,812 of record NW_027526385.1, on the reverse strand, counting down.
TTGGCAGTGCTATTTTTCTTCACTTATCGTCCTGACGTGTGCATTGACTTCACCGAGCTTGTTCTTGTTCCTGGTTATTCGTGTATTGTGCTGATACTGCGACTGTAATTATCGTAGAATTTTTCTTTTTCTGCAGTTTTTATCATTAAAAGTTGCCATATTCACTTCATGCGTCCATTTGAAACTGAAAATGTACGCTTCCCGAATCTTGTAAAAACTTTCTTCTTTTCACTCACCCTTCCGTATAGTTACGCTTATTGTAAGATGTCTTCTTGCAACTGACCAGACATTACAGTTTCTATTGATTGTGTAATGTTGCCTAAAATTACACTATGGTATTTTTATTCTTCTTTGAAGTTGTAGTGTCTTCTTATTTTTTGCTCACTCACTGTTCTTTTGCCAGCTGTTGATGCATTTCATTGCTGTCTTATACCTTGTCTGTGCGCCAGCACGACTTGATTGTGTAAAGTCGGTTGGATTGCACTATTTTATTTCTAATCTTCTTTGCTGTTTTTGTAGGTCTTTCTTTTTTTTTGCTCACTGAGTGTTTATTAGCAAATTGTTGATGTACTACAGTGCTGCATTTTCCCCTCTGAGTGCTCCAGCACGAAGGCCTCCGCTGTTCCTGGGCACTATAATAAACAGTGATTGATTGATTGATTATTATTATTATTATTATTATTATTATTATTATTATTATTATATGGTATTCCTGCTGCAATTCTAAAAACGTATGCAAATATATTCGTTCCTGTGTTCACCTCAATATTTAATAACTGTCTCCGGTCTGGCACGTACCCTCGCTCATGGAAAATTTCTCGTGTATTCCCTGTTTTCAAGTCAGGCCCAAAAACTGACCCCATGAACTATAGGCCACTGTCGCTCCTTTGTTCTGCCTCTAAAATATTCGAGTTATCTCTTCATGCGGTCTTGTCTTTCTCACTTAAACACGTCCTCATTCCTAATCAACATGGCTTCATGCGTGGTCGCTCAACTTCCACAAACCTCGCATGCTTCATGGAGCAGGCTGTCCCAGCAGTCGTTGGTAGAAGCCAGCTTGATGCGGTCTACTGTGACATGAGCAAGGCCTTTGATGTAGTCAACCACTCGTTATTGCTTGCTAAGCTCATTCTGTTAGATGTTCACGCTTCTTTAGTGGGTCTTATACGTTGCTATCTCCAGGAGCGATATTGCTATGTAAGTGTTAACGGTCAAACATCATTTAGATACAAAGCAACAAGTGGCGTACCCCAGGGCTCCGTTCTGGGCCCCCTTCTTTTTTCCATTTTCATTAACGATGTTGCTTCTGCCATTCAAAATTCATCTTTTTTGTTGTATGCTGATGATATGAAAATCTTCAGAGAAGTGTGTAATGTTTAGGACTGTAATTCTCTTCAGGCTGATATCGTGTCATTCCATCGTTGGTGCACCAAAAATGACTTAATTTTGAACCCCTCAAAAACTAAAGTTGTTTCCTATAGTAGGAAAACTCAACAGCTGCAATACTCCTATAAAATAGCAAGCACTGCACTGCCGAGGGTGACCGAAATTCGGGACTTGGGAGTACTATTTGATTCTTCTCTAACTTTCTCTTCCCACGTTACATAAATTACCGGACGCTCTCTTCGATGTCTGGGTGCTGTTTGCAGGTATTCTAAAGAGTTTAAAAGTCCTCTTCCTTTCTTAAAGTTGTATTCGGCTCTCTGCTTACCTCTTCTCGAATACGGTTCTGTTGTTTGGAATGGAACTTGCAAGTCCAATAGTGACCGCATCGAAAGGGTTCAAAATAAGTTCCTTTCTATGTTTAGGCACCGTTTCCGTCATGTACAAGAAGACGCAAATGGCAGCATGTCTTGTCTCAAAAGTATTCCTTCCCTTTGGTGTCGACGAATGAGAGCTGACATTATCTTTCTTTATAAACTTCTTCATGGTGATATTTTGTGTGATGACTTGGTTGCACTTATCAATGTCAACTTGCCGAACAAACTTTTCCGAAGATTTCGAACGTTCAGAACAGATGCTTTAAGTAGACGACGCTCGTGCATCTGCAGAATACAATGTGCATATAATGAATATTCTGATCGTCTTGATATATTCCAGAGCTCTTTGTCTTTGTTCTCTAATGAATTCAAAACTGTTGTAGCTTAAGTGCCTTTATGTCATTTATGTGGCGTATTTCTGTTCCGTATTTATTCTATGCAAATCATCATCTTGCTTGTTTGTTTTTCACTTTTCCTGATTTTGTGTTGCTTGAATTTCTGTCGGTTTAAGTGTCAGTGCTTGTAACGCTGAACTTCGTTTTTCCATTTTGAAACTTCCTAAGATCTTGTTACAAAACCTTTGTTTTATGTGTATAATCTATCTCCGTCATGTTCATTGAGTATTTGCTTGTGTATTTTCAATTTTTCACGTGCCCTCAACGTTTTGCTGGCCGGGTGTCATGGCTTCTAACACTATGCTTCCTTTTTTTTTGCTGTTTTGCTTTCTGGGATCTCTGTAACTATTTTTACTTTATTGTTTCTTTCATATATATGGTTTTATGTGTTGTGTTGTCTTGATTTTAGTTTGTTTTTATGAATGCTTGTATATGGTGTACCAGTTCCAAGACCCTAGGGTTGTTCCTGGGCACCAAAAATAAAGGTTGATTGATTGATTGATTGATTGATTGATTGATTGATTGATTATTATTATTATTATTATTATTATTATTATTATTATTATTATTATTCAAAAGTGGACCAGGAAACATGATACCTTTTGCAACCCCAATTGTCTGCGTGTCTTGTGCCCTGTGTGCCGACTGCAATGCACGTACAATCGGTACTCGGATTACCTTGATATATTTAATGATTGCCCTACTCTGTTTCGCAAACATGTCTGTGAGTTTGTATTGGCGTAACTGCCAACTTTTCTTATTCTGCATTTGTCTTTTATCCTTGAGTTCATGCACTTAAATGACTTTCATTCCGTAACTTCAACATAAGCTATCCTTTCGTTTTTTTTGTATTTTGTATTTTATTTTGTATTTGAAAGATGTGTACATTATGTTTCGCGTGTTTCTGTTTCCGTGCGCCAGCACAAAGGCCGACCCCGGCTGTTCCTGGGCACGCAAATAAATGATTGATTGATTGGTTGATTGATTGATTATTGCAACACTGTTTTTTTGCTTTTTTTCTGAATTTGTGTAAGTAATTTTACTTTATTTTTTCTGTCATATCGAGGATTTTGTGTGTTGTGCCGTGCTGTTCTACGTTTCTTTTATTAATGTTTTGTATATGGTGTGCCAGCACCAAGGCCTTAAGGTTGTTCCTGGGCACCGAAAATAAAGATTGATTGATTGATTGATTGATTGATTGATTGATTGATTGATTGATTGATTATTATTGAGGCATGTAGGTCCACCAGGCGGCAAAACGATCTTGCAGGAACCGCGACTTCCCCGCGTTCTTGTAAGATCATAGTTGTCAGCGATGCGCGGGAAACGGCCACTTTGCGTTGATTCAACACTGCATTACTTGCCTCTAGGAAGCTTTTCCCTCGCCTCATCAACTTTGTACCGTTATATCATTTACGGGGGCGTGTTTAGCATAACCAGCTAAAGGAAAGGAAAAAAAAACGACAAATCGCCATTACGGCGGATGATCGATCCGATAATCACCTGTGCCACTGTTTTGGCAAATGGCGTGGCACCAGATCGCGTGAGGCGAAAAACACTGTTGGGGCGGGCAAACTTGTCATGCACGATCGATCGGTTCTCCCCTGTTCCTAAGAGAGCGCCTATCAATCATCCTTAAAGCAGCTCTCAATTGGTCCCTATCGGAACTACAAGAACGCCCGTTCCTGACGCACTGATCACAATATTTTCTGCTGCGGGCGCACGTGGTGCACAGAAACACAAGCGCGTTGGAGTGCTTACTTAACTGCTATCTTTTAAAAAGACCCTGCAACACTTTTCTCAACTTTTTTTTTTTATATTAAATGCTTGCAGAACGTAGTCAGCACACACACCCAGTACTTAGATGAGGGGGTCGCAAGTACATCAGCCAAAAATTACTGCTCTATGCCTAGAAGATAACTTGGAAACTCGCTCAAAAGATTTTGCTCTCTTTCCCGGTCTTGATGTTCTTCGATCGCTCCGATTACGTCACTGAGGCCATGTAGCAGCTGTTGGCCGGTTATCCTTCAGTTGCAGAAATGAGCGATTTTCGATAGCAGCTTAAAAAAAGGCACAAAAACAAAGCAGAAATCGCAGTGGTTCAAGACGCGAAGCAGAGTGAAAGAGCTTATCGGAAGTGTTGCAGGGTCCCTTTAAAGAATGTAAATGTGAACTTATTTGACTCAGTAGGTAGATGATGATCTAAGCAGTTGTCGTAACCAAAAGGTGGCAGGCCGTTTTGAGTGCCAAGGAGAATAAAAGTAGAATAGTTGAGTTGAAAATAAAAGCTAGTAAATTTGCAGCTGGACGGGAATCGAACCCACGGTTTCCGGAACGAGGGACGAGCACTCATTCCCAACACCACGAAAGCTCGATGGCTGTAGAGATTAGCCCTTTGATGCTCATAACTTTAATTTTTGCTTAAGATCGTGAAAACATTTTTATGATCTAAAAGAACTTCCGACGTCACAAGTATGAAGTCAGAAAAAAAATTTGTTCATTAGCACGGGCACAATGACCCACTGGGCACTGGGAAACACTGGGCACTGGCCATATATCAGTCGAGCAAGAAAGCTACCTTGATCAGCGTGATTTATGGGTCAAGTGAAGACAATGACGTAAAGTTTGTATTGCTATCATTTGTATTAAGAACGAAATTGCACAATTTCGTTTACCTGTCACTAGCCCATTGAGCCACCGGGTTCGATGCGTTGACACGCGTAAAAAAGACTTTTCTTTAGCACAGGAAAGCACGTGCTACCATCTCTTCTTTTTAATTTTTGAAGGTCCGGGAACCTTTGCCTGGCAACAGATGGTGTTGAATGTAGAACAAATCCACAAAGTGCGAGAGAAAGAATTATTGTTTGAGTTGTTGCTCCTGAGAAACATTGGGCATAAAAAGACTAAAGGCTGTCGTAATGAATGCGTCGTAGCCTTCGACTCGGAAACGTGTGATAGAAGCGTGTGCTGAGGCCTACACGAGTAAGTGTAGGCCTACATGAGTAATTTGAGCACGCTAATTACAGAAACAGGTTTTAGACCAGTCGATGAATACGTTCCCGCTAGATGTACTCTTCGCTTGACGATGAGAACGCGGATATGTGCCGGCCTGGCGTTAGTAGCGCCATCATGCGGCGTCCACTGAAACGTGGTGTCGTACGGCGATGACCCAAAATAAGACGTGCGAGCTGTGCGAACAGGGCTATGTGTCGGCTTGACGGTAGGCCTAACGTCGGCGACAGGTACCCGCAGCTTGGCGTAAAATGGATTTGACCTTGCTTGGCGGGTAATAATACTCATCTTTCAGCTACGGAACGTTAAGCCTAGATTTAGGCTTAACATTGGCGATTGGCCAAGGCTCTCAGTTATACTGACGGAGAGAACAAGAGGAGGCGAACCAAAAAGGATGATGATGACTATAAGGTTGTGTTCGGAAATTGGACATCAAAGGATTCGCATATTCACTACACAATAAGGAACGCTCACGTGCCCTTGTAACGGTTTCTTCCACAGCAGTTTTAACAAAGACTGATCCGAGAGCGCTTTCTGGTCTTGAAAATGTGGTGCGAAACAAGCGCTGTAGAGTTGAGGCGGTGGTGACACGTGTCATACTGTCAAAGCAATTTCTCCTTTCTCCCGTGCACAAGTTGAATGCACACCTTGTGTGCGCATGTGCGCTCTCTCGCACGGCCCCATCGTTGTGCGAAATAGGCTTCTTTTGAACGTTAATGAAAAACAAAGCCAGAACCTGCACGCCATTTAGGGAAGTTAACCTTGAGCACAGCCACCAAGGATTAACGGGATGAAAACAGGGAGGAATCGAAGACCACCGGAAAGTCTCTGCGGATCTCTGTTCGTCCTCGTTTGAAAGTAGCCGACCGATAAGAACCATGCAGCACCGAGGTGAACCTTGGATTTTGTCAACGGACCAGCCACAGTCGCAAAGATCAGGAGTGTACTCCCGTACTCTGTTAGCTCAGAACGATGCTTTCGCTGCTAGACGATTGGTTTATCCAACATTCCTGCACACCTCTAAAATTCCATACAGCAGAATACAGTTGAAACCTTGTCCAATGCTGACGCGGTTTGACACGCTCAACGTTTAAATGGAAACTAAAGCGTAAAAACAAGTTGGCGTTTATTGTTAGATTGCTGTGCTGCGAATTCAAGTATACCAATCGCGGCAACAGCAGTTGCTTATTAATACACAATATTTCAAAAACATGAAAACACGTATCATCGCCATCATATACTTTCCCGCACTGCTAGTTGTGACAGGGGAAATCGTGAATGGTTAAACAGGATTGGTGGAGCTTGCCTAAGATAAATCCATTCGACATTGGAGAAGCAGAACCGATGGCGAAGAGTTAAACTGTAGCGCATGAGTTAACCAAACACATACTAGTGAAAAAAAAACGAAAAAGCTAAGTTTTCTTAACTGTGCCTTAGTGTCACTTAACTTTAAAAACACGCTACGGATGTAGCGCTCAAATGTAGAGGAAGGAAAGACACTCGAAAGCGCTGATTTCTGGAAAGCCAGGAAGCGTTTCCAGATGGCCAAATAAGGATAGAAAGGGCAAGACGATGTCTACCGATCTCCGAATTTTGTACCACAGCGAGAGAAAATTCAGATGTCCTCGCGCTGCATTCAGACCAAGTTGGCAGAACACAAATCCCGCTAACGTGTCATCCCGCTACGATGCGAGGTAATTCAAACGGTTTTATGTACGTGAAAAAATGGTACGAAAGTTGGGAAAACAGTCTGTCCCTGCTTATGTGGTTGAAACAAAATTTCGCAGTAAAATCGAAACCGAGCGTGAAGAAAAACACGTTCCTGGTATTCGTTGGGAGGCTGCTGTATTACTGATTGTGGTGCACATGTATATTACGCCGCATTGTACTAGTTTACTATCCTACAGGTGCTTACACATACGTATAAATTCCGTTTTTTCGCTTTCCCGCTGGGATAGACAAGGCGGAGAGTGCGACGATTACCCTTTATGTATTATTGCCTAGCATAGTGTAAATTTTCATTTTTGAATAAACATTTCTCCCTCTCTCTTTTTCTCTCAATTTTCTTTGTCTTGACTCACGGGTTAAGTCACGTAGTCAAGGCGGTCAACTCACTACAAAATGCACATTATATAATTTCAGCGCAATTCCATTCCGCCAAACTCATATAATTCGATAGAATCAGGCCCAGATCGATTCAACCAACCCTGCAATCTCCGTACCGAGGGGAAGGAGCCTCGGGATGGAATGAAAAAAAAAAATCCTGTTTTATATTTGTTTTTTTCGGTCGTACAAACCTGAAGATAAGGTGGGCGGGCGAAGCGGCTGTTCTTTCTGTCATCTTCGCGAACGAGAACGGGGCTCAAACGAAGGGGAACGGTGTTCCGAGGGGAACGTCTGCCTCACAACGCACTTTTTCCCCTCCAACTTTGACGGAATATAAAAAGAATGCAAAATAGCTGGAGTGCGCTGTCTTCTGCAGATTTCCGGGTATCACCGTCTTCAAGCAAGCACGGGCATCCGAAGCGACCGCCGGAAGTGAAGCGTCGAGTGTCTCCTGTTCGCATTTCTTGGACTTTATTTTTTTAGCTTTGGCAGCAGAGCTGTCGACGACGTTTTTGCGCGACGAGGTGCGCTCTCCTTAAAGGCATTACCGTCTTAAAACTCCTTGAAGTTGGAGCGCGCGGCGTCCTATCATCTCGCGGCAGCAGGGCATTGTTGGAGGCTTCTCCTTAGGCTAAGGATAATAATAGTGCAAATTCTGCTTTAACTGACTGTCGAATGGGTGGGTGAGTGAGTGAGTGAGTGAGTGAGTGAGTGAGTGAGTGAGTGAGTGAGTGAGTGAGTGAGTGAGTGAGTGAGTGAGTGAGTGAGTGAGTGAGTGAGTGAGTGAGTGAGTGAGTGAAGCGACCGAGTGAGTAAGTGGGTGTGTGAGTGAGCCAGCGAGTCTGCGAATAAAGCGATCGAGCCGGTGAGTGGGTGAGCGAGCGTAGAGCGATTGAGTTATGAGTGAGGAAGTGAGTGAGTGAGAAAGTGAAGCGACCGAGCGAGTGAGTGGGTGAGCGAGCGTAGAGCGAGTGAGTGAGTTATGAGTGAGGAAGTGAGTGAGTGAGAAAGTGAAGCGACCGAGTGAGTGAGTGTGTGAGTGACAAAGTGAAGTAACCGAGTGAATGGGTGAGTGAGTGAGTGGGTGAGTGAAGTGACCGAGTGACTGAGTGATCCAGTGGGTCAGTGAGTGAAGCGATCGAGCGAGTGAGTGGGTGAGCGAGCGTCGAGTGAGTGAGTAAGTTATGAGCGAGGAAGTGAGCGAGTAAGTGAAGCGACCGAGTGAGTGAACGAGTGAGTGAGAAAGTGAAGCAACCGAGTGAATGGGTGAGTGAGTGAGTGGGTGAGCGAGCGTCCAGTGAGTGAGTGAGTGAGTGAGTGAGTGAGTGAGTGAGTGAGTGAGTGAGTGAGTGAGTGAGTGAGTGAGTGAGTGAAGCGCCCGAATTAGTGAGTGGGTGAGTGAAGCGGCCGAGTGAGTGAGTGAAGTGGCCGAGCAAGCAAGCGATGGAGGAAACACCATCCACAGTTTTCCTCGTGCTTCTGTAAAACACCCGGTAGGGGCCGACCCTATGTAACATACATAAACAAAAAAATTCCCGCGCCTTCCCGCGAGGGGAACACGAGTAAATGCAGAGCATTAGGGCCTCAGTACTGGTTGAAAGCAGTGTTGATTCCATCGCTTCTTCCGTGATGCTGGAGTAGCAGACACGAGTAAACGTGGGAGCGAGCGTCAACCAAGGAAGGAAGGAGCAACGCAGTGACTGAAGCACGAGCGACCGCTAGCCGCTTTATATTTGCAGCGCGCGCAGTACAGGGAGAGCAGTACGGGGGCGAGAGCGCGCATGCGCAAGCAGCGCGCCCTTCCACGCCCCACCACGCTGCTACCACGCACCCGTTACGCCGAGACCGCGACGGAGCGAACGGGCTGACTACGACGCATGCGCGCGCCAGCTGCTGTTGAGAGAGAGGAGGGAAGGAGGAAAGGCGCACCTGCTGCGGACGCGGAGCTGTGGACGCCGTCCGACGCAGGAAGAGGCGAGGCTAAGAAATGCTCTGCATTTAAAAACTGCGGACTCACCTCTCGGGATGCCTGCAGGCGTCTGTTTTCCTGCTTCCACGAGAGGGCGGTGAAGTCTTCGAAGAAGCCGCCATCTGAATCCTGGACCCTGCACAGTGGACAAGAAACATAGGTGAGACTATATTACTATGAATTTCACGAACAGACATTGCTGGCGTGCCAGCACCATTCTCGTACAGTTGAATTTCAGTTTTACAAAATACGATTTCTCGGATTTTCCGAAATAACGAACAAATTCGGAATCCCCCAAAGCTCTTCACAAGCATAACTGTCTCTCGGTTTTATGGTATTATCCACTTGACGATCCAACTCCCGGGTCACGGTGACTGTTATATCCAAGTTAACGAAGTCACGGTGGCCCACGAATTAGTTCTTTCAATAGAGAACTTCGTAAAATCGAAAAGACAATAAGCCTCTAAATCTTTTTTTTTAAAGAAATGATAAAAACCCTTGTTTTGTAAAAATTGAGGTTGGACTACATCTTCCAGCACGATTTAAAGTTGAGCGAGATGGTGAAGGATCTTAGAAAAAAATGGCTTACGATTACGATACTCCCTAAAGCGGAATGTGAGCTCAGGTGTTTGCTGTTTCGACTGCGCGAAATATGTTGAGGCAAAGGATTTTAGACAGGCATATACGTATGTTGACAGATCTGTTTTATTCTTAACATATTACTACTTTGCTGCAGCGGCAGACGCGGAATTTTCTTCGCCTTAGGAAGTGATCGCATCTTCGTCAAACGCACGACGGCACGCGATGCTCTGGTGCTATCTCTCAGCGCGTCGCCACCGCTGAGCATGTCTCGCGCGGCCTCGGCATACCGCCCTCCACTTCACACTTTCACCATACTTTCTTCCTCCGCTTTCCTGCTCACTCTATCTCGTAAATCTTCCATGTCCCCTTCGTTCGACCTGTTACGACGAGGCTGACGGCGACGCAAAACCACAGGAGCAGGCGCTAAGAACTGCTGTTTGTAAATCACGGACAAGACGACGACGCACATAAAGCGCCCCATCCTGTGTGTTCTTCTTGTGATTCATCTCCTTGTCCTGTCTTTTTTCAAATATGTATCTTCTACTCTGCTTGTGTTTTTGCGAACCTGCTTAGCCTCCATTAACCCTTCTCAAATGAAAGTTCGCGGACCCTTCTGGTTTGGCGATATGCCCATCAACCTTACCTCCAGTGGCAATTTCTTTTCAGAGCCACAAATACCATGAGTAGGCTCCCGCGTGCAGCTTTAAATAATTTTGACGTGTATCGTTTATCTCATTTGCTTTGCCGCGCTAGGTACCAAAGTTTCACACTTCGCCACTGCACCCTGACACAAAGTGCGAATGAAGTTTAATTTAACTTTGGACATGGCTGGTTGTCCCGTAGCTACACTGGTTGCAGAAAAGTGAAAAAAGAGTGCGAACGGGGTCTGACGGGAGATCTAAAGCAATTTTATGAGTAATAACCTCAACATGCCAGGAAAAAGTACCTACAAACTGCTCAATGCGCCAATGCCCCTTCATATCAGCTTCCCCCCCTCCGCGTCTTTTACCATTCTTAAGGGGGCCTATGATAACGTGCTTCACGAGTCAGTACTAGACGTCCTTCAGCACTTTGGACTCGGTGGCAGAATTTACAAATGAATACACAGCTTCTTGTCCGAAAGATCATTTTTTGTAATGACAGAAGACGGCCCAACATCGCAGCACATCATCAAACGTGGTGTTCCTCAAGGTGGGGTGCTAAGCCCAACCCTCTTCAACCTAGCGATAATCGGGCTTGTCCACGCTCTACCGAAGACTGTCCGTATATCCATTTACGCCGATGACATCTGCCTCTGGGCTTCAGCTGTTAATCGACCTCAGCTCCGAGCACGGCTTCAAAAAGCGGCCAATGTGACGAGGGCATACCTCCGAAAGCAAGAACTCAGTATTTCTAGTGAAAAGTGCGCGGTCGTTGCGTTTACCCGCAAAACCATGTCCCGATATCCCATAACCATTAATGGAAGGTCGATACCTTACTCCAGAAATCACAAATTTCTTGGCGTGATCATCGACAGTGACCTGTCATGGAGCGCACATGTGTCTTTCTTAAAGAAGAAACTCACCGCCATCGCCCACATTTTCAAATTTCTCGCTGGAAAGACGTGGGGCACACCGGTCAGAGGAATGCTGCAATTGTACCAGGCACTCTTCTTGGGAGTTTTGCGCTACAGCTTGCCAGCGATATCCGGTACATGCTCCTCTAACCTTCGGGTGATCCAGAGCATCCAAGCGCAGGCTCTCCGCACGTGTCTTGGTTTGCCGCGATGTGCTTCAACAGTGGGCACATTATACATTGCCCAAGACTATCCTACAGCAACTTATGTGACCACTGAGACACTACGCCTACACATCAGGCTCCTCACGAGGCTACCATGTCACCACCTTGCGCAGCTTCCTCAGAGTCGACCACGCTCTTCCTTTGCAGCCATTGTCGCAGCGCACAGGGCTGAGGTACCGTCAGACTACACGCCTGCGGTCACACCGTCCTCCCCGTTGTGGTGCCTGGCAACACCGGACATTCGTCTGCATGTTCCGGGCATTGGAAAAAAGGCCGACTTACCCCAACTGGCTCTCAGACAGTTTTATATGCAGTTACTGTACGAACAACACAATGACCGGAAGCATGTATACACAGACGGTTCTGTGACGTCCTCGAGCTCGGCAGGTGCGGCGGTTATACCATCAGAATCAACCAAGATCCGATTCCGTGTCGCCCATGTGACGAGCTCGACGGCTACTGAACTTGCAGCCATCCGTGAAGCTCTTCAATACATCATGGAAGCTTCTCCCCAAAAATGGTCCATTTTTACCGACTCCAAAGGCGCCCTGCAAAGCTTCCGAGCAGCCCTGCGCTACGGTCCGTTGCACCAACTAGTGACAGAAATTCGGGAATTATTTCACCAGGCTGTCATAAAGGGCCATAATATTGTATTTCAGTGGCTGCCAAGTCACTGTGGAATCACCGGCAATGTCTCGGCTGATGCAGCTGCCCGGACAGGCCATGACAGTGAAAGGACCATCTTGCTCCCGCTTGCAAGGACTGATGCCGCTAGGCTGCTTCGTCAGTTCGCGCGGAGGACCTCCATTACTCAATGGAATACACCGGACTTTGTGCACCCGCGCCTCCACAACCAGGACCCTCTACTCCAGCGTCGTCTTCCGTGTGGGCTGACTCGATCACAGTCTACTTTACTTTGTAGGCTGTGGTTGGGAGTGGCCTTTACGAAAGCCTACTCCTTCCTCATCGGGATGGCCAGTAGTGCCCACTGCGACGCCTGCGAGGTTGAAGAGACAATCGACCATGTGCTTTGTTGTTGCCCCGAGTATTCAACGGAAAGACGCGTTTTGGCAGCCGAGCTCAGAAGATTGTACAATCAACAGTTCAAGCTAGAGACTATCCTAGGACAAAGACCCCTACAATCGACTTCGCAGAAGGCAACAAAAGCCCTTTTGCGTTTTATGAAGGACACAGGTTTAGCTGAGAGACTCTAGTGCCCACGAAGGGACTAAAGTGTGTGCGCGACCCCGCTCCTATCCCCCCTTTTTCGCATGCCATCTCTTTTATCCCCTGAACACCCCTTCCCCAGTGCCGAGTAGCAATCCGGGCTCTAAGCCTGGATAACCTCTCGGCCTTTCCTTTCGCTTTTCTCCTCCTCCTTTGTACCCATTCTGGTTACGCGTCCAGCATAACTATTGTTGAAAATGCACACTGACCTATTCTCACAGGAAAGCCACTGGCACATTATTGCGCTAAAGCCACTGGAAAAGCCACTGGCACCCTATTGTAGCAAGGCGACTGGTGCGCTGTTGGTTGGAAGCCACTGGCATCCTATTGTGGAAAGGCCACTGGCACACCATATTGCGACAAAGCCACTGGCACCGCTGCTAACCGACCGCGCAGTGCTGTGGCGCACCATGCGCACTTTTCTTGTGAATATTGGAAGTTGTTGATGATTCTTGCGCTGTTGTCAACCACACAGGAGAAAGTTACGAAAAGTGTGCAACGCTCTGTCGTTACTTTTTTGTAAAACGCGCGAAGATCATAACAAACGTGCGAAGTTGTGCTGTCGCGAAACTGGAGGTATCGAAGCACAACGTTCATTAAAGGAATTTCTGTGACTAGAATAAATCAGCACGAAATTGAAGCAGCAACCTAAGGGCAGGCGTGTGCACTTTTTTTTTCATTCCACTTTGTTCCAAACTGAGCTTTCCGAAGACTATTTTGCGCGAGAAAATTACAGCACTGACCCACCTTTGGCGCGGCTTGGGTGCTAACCAACCGCGAGGCGACGACGACGAACGCGGCTGTTGCATCCAAGAGTGATGGAAGCGATGAAAACCGATCCTCAATCATTTTAACGCGGCGTTCTGCTAGGAGTGTTCGCTCGCTTCTTGCTTCTCACTTAAGCGAAGTCAGAAGAGCGGCAAATTAAACGCCCGACGGTCAACCAACCGCTCTTAATCTACGGTAGTGGTAAAATATCATCGCTCAGACTGCGAACAAAATGGAAACCGCCAAAAAGAAGAACGATCATCCGCATGACCGCGGTGATGGTGAGCGCAAAATGCTGTCACCACAGCGCCGAATAAAAGGGCGAAAATAGGACAGGGTACTACGCGTTTCAGAGAAAAGATAAAACACTAGTTCACGGTGACGAACGGCAGATCCAATCTAGAAGAAATAACGGAAACAGGAGATAGTCTCACTCAACACAAAAATCGGTGGCCTAAAAAAATGAGTAGGAAACAGTGTAAGTTCATTTCGAAGGGCTTTGCGTTTTAGGCGCCCGAAAGCGAAACGGGGAAGCAGGGGCTATTGCCAAGTTGCATAAAAAATGAACTTCCCCAACGAGCTTTCTTGGCCCCTCCGCCGCCCCCTCACTATTTTTTTCTCTCTTTCGTTGTTCGCACGGGCACTTTCTTTTGTTTTTCTCCCCTGGCTGCCTTATAACTTAATATTTTTCCACGCCGTGAGAAGAAAAATAGCCCGCGTCTAACATTGGGGACGACGAGGTTTTAGCCGACTTAAGAGCGCTACAGCCAAACCAATTTAGAGCTTCCAAAACAATTCGTCTTCCGCGCGACTTGCTTCCTGCGGGAGAGAGAGGGGAAGGGGATTTCTTTCTGTGCCTTTGTCCCAGTGCTCCAACGAGCACTTAGGTACATTCATTTCTGTTTCAGTGCTGCTTTTAGTGTTCTCCTACTACCTTCAGTGCATTCCTCCTGCTTTTAGAGCTTCTTTACTACTTTTTATTGTTTTCGGTCTACGTGTACTGTTTTGCCGCTGCTGTTATGTTCCGCTGCCTTCAACACGCGTCCTTTTGTTTCTCGTTTTTTCTTCTTTCCGGCGACACGCGGCGGTAATTGCGTGTGTCGGCGTAGAAACAGCGACGTCTCTGTTTAAGCTCAGAGCGGGCTAGCGCCCCGGAAGCTTTGTTCCTCGGACGTCGTCTTCGCAGGGCGCCTTAATTCGATGCCGTCGCCGATATCTCTCTGTGACAGGCTGGAAATGAGGTCGCCTTCGCTCGGACCGCACACGAGCTTATCCGGTGTTGAGGGATGGACTGCGCCGTCTTACTTATTATTGCCGACTTCGTTTCAATCGCGAAATGAGAGGTTCGGGATACATACCGCGCAGCCGGGTCGAAATTATTTTCAATGCAAGCGAAAATGGCTTAAGGAGGCGTTAGGCAAGGCGACGCCTGAAAGTCGAATAGGGTACGCTCTGCGCGCCAAAACGTGTAATGTTTAGTAACCTTAGACTCTACTCCATCAAGCGAGTTGACCCATCCATTCACCTAACCGTGCCTACGTTCACACTTAAAAATTGCCAAAGAAAAACATTAGAGAAGAGACATGACTGGTCCGCACGCCCGACCCGATTGATTGATTGTGGGGTTTTAACGCGCCGACGCTTCACAGGTGATGAGGCGCGCCGTAGTGGAGGGCTCCGCATTAATTTTGACCACCTGGGGATCTTTAACGTGCTCCGAAATCTCGAACACACAGTTTTTGCTTTTCGCCTCCATCAGAAAAGTGGTCACCGCGGCCGGGAATCGAACCCACGTCCTTGTGCTCTGCAGTACAATGCCTTAGCCACTGAGACACCGCGGCGAGTTTCACGTCCGACTATTTCTAGGTTTTGGAACAGGCGAGTATGCGTACACACCTAGAAAGCTTAAACAACTTCCTTCCGTGATGTTTATTAAGGTGGCCGGGACGCGTGTTTCCAAACGCTTCGCTGCACAGAGCACCCACGTGACATGTGTGATGTCACTGCGCGCGCTAGTCTTTAGAGCTGCTGCTAAAATGAACCCACTGTTCGGGCTTTGTAGCCTCCATGTAGAGTACAGAATACTGGCGCTGACGGCATGGGTTTGCTCCCTAACAGGTCTATGTCTTAGTTTTTTTTTTTCTCAACAAATTTTTTTTCTAAATTTAATTTTTTTTCTAAACTAACATCTACGCGTTGCTTTCGTTAATACTGGTGATTTGGTATGTTTTAGGCCGCTTTACGTTCGGTGCGCAGCCAATAACCACGTTGAATTACCGTTCTCCATCGCGTGAACAGGCATATCACGTGGGTGCTCTGCGCAGCGAAGCGTTTGGAAACACGCGGCCAGGGCCAGTATTTTTTCTGGTATTCCGGCAACATGGTTACGAAATAACCTGATTTCATTTCAATTCAATTCAAACAGTGACCTTGATACCTAGAAGGACCGTTGAACCACAACGCAAGCGAAAAGATGCGGTTGATAGCCAGCCGATAAACAAAGCGCTGACTTAAAACTTAATTTTATTTTCTCCAGAAACCCTCAGTATAAACAAAAATAAGAAAACAAAACACGAGAAGCGGGCATAAAAACTGAAACCAAACCCCACAATTAACCGTTATAAGCACGTGCCTGATTAAGATAGTCTAGCTCGTTCTTCGTAGCTGATGATGATGATGATGATTGCTATTGGGATCCCCTTTGTAGCGGGGTGATGACGTGTCATTATACAAAAAAAACGCATATACCTACATTTTATGCCCTTCGTTTGATAGTAGTGCTGCTCTTAAGGCAGGTACAAAAACTTATTACGCACAAAATACTTATTTTTTTCTGTTACAGGTGGTAGCTGTCCTAGGCAATATTACCCTGTCTGCTTTTCGTCAACCAGCATTCTAATATTCTTTCCGTCGCCTCGACAGCCACACTGAAGCTACACTGAAGCTACACTGATACAATTCTCCTAATAACACGGATAGGCGGGCTAGATGGTTTGACATCTTCACGGTAACTTTTGCGCACTCGATACGGGGACACAGAAAAAGATGACACGAAGACACGCGCAGACAAGACAAGCGCAGAAGACTGCGCTTGTCTTCGTGTCACCTTTTTCTGTGTCCCCGTATCGAGTGCACAATTCTCCCCCGAGCGTTCCGTCTCGAATAAAGTTCTCCCGGCGTTCAAATAAAGCTCATCGTAAGTCAGCGCTATGTTTGTCCCCTTGCTGTCGTCCGCGTCTTTTCGCCTGCACTGTGGCTTGACCTGTATCACCAAATCACCGATATTTTCTCGTTTCTACAAGAACTATTTGAAAATTGTCAATAATCAGCCATGTGCGTAAACAAGTAATGGTGCAAACCGGAGGTCCCTTGGCTTAGACTTCGCAACTTCGTGGTATTTCTACTGTATTACGTATGCAAAATGTAAATTGTCAGAACCGAAAAAAAAATTACGCCCTCCTCCCTACGCGGGAACCCTGGCGTGATGCGACGCTGAGGAGGGTTCAAGCGCAAGCGGAGAGCAACCGTCGACCGAAAGGCCGCCGGAGAGCGGCACACCGGTTATATGCGCATCGCGCCCGAAGGAGAGGAGACCACGGAGAGAGAAAGTGCCGCGGCTATGACGCAACACAATCCAACACAATCCACTTTAATCCAATCCAATCCAATCGAAAATCTAATCCAATCCAAGCCAAGCCAACCCAAGCCAAGCCAAGCCAATCGAATACAATCTAATGCCCCTCGTGAGATAGTGTTCGCTATCGGAGAGGAGAGGGGGAGAGTGGCTGCGGACAATAACAACGGATGCACGCAGGAAGGACATGGCCGCCCACAAGAGATGCTCTCAGCGTCGCATCTAAAATCGTAACAGTACGCGGAAGCACGAAAACGTGTTACAACTGGTTAAAAAATTCACAGCATATCCACGGGGTGAATGATGATGAGTGGGCGAAGCTCCTGAGGGGAAATCATCGGTAAAACCGTGACTCTTCAGTGAAAGTTCGCCCACTACATTTGTGTCCGAACGTAACGTCTAGAAAGTCTCGCTTAAACCGCGCGTCGGCACCTTGGGGCTGAGCTCGCCTGATGCGCTTTGCAGACGCCTCACGAGCTCTCACGGCATCGGGGTCTGCCTGCCGATACGCGCGCTTTCTCGCCGCTTCCCGTTCTCTGACGTTTTGGAGATCCTCTTCGCGCCGCAGCCGTGCCGCTTCGCGTACGGCAGGGTCCTCGCGCCGTTGCCGTGACGCTTGGGCCTCTCGTTCTCGAACGCTGGGATCTTGGCGGCGTCGTCGCGCAGCCAGACGACACGCTTCGGCCTCCCGCTCTCGTACGGCAGGATCTTGGCGGCGGCGTCGCGCAGCTTCACGGAGCGCTTCTGCCTCGCGGGCTCGCACATCTGCAGCCTTATCCATCGGGCGACTCCGAGCGCGCGCCAACAGCGAACGGATTTTATTACAACGCTCCCCGCCATCTAGTAAACAATCCAAGAACTAAACTAGAGGTAGCCACGCCATCTAGTAAACAATCCAAGCGCATATTTTCATCATATACAAGTACCGCCATCTAGTAAACAATCCAAGAACTAAACTAGAGGTGGCTACATACATACGTCGAGGATGGACAGACCCACGCCTTAAGGAGCTTCGCCCCTAGAAGTGAACAAACTTCAAAGACCGGCGCACTCAAGACCCCAGTCTAAATAAAAAAATTCCCGCGCCTTCCCGCGAGGGGAACACGAGTAAATGCAGAGCACTGGGGTTCGTTAACGCCGCGTAAAGTCGCGTTAGGGTGGGTAGTTGGGTCCTAGTTGCGTTGGTGTTGGTTTGGAGTAGAGAGAGGAGAGTAAAGTCGCGTTAGGGTGAGCGAGCGTCAACCAAGGAAGGAAGGAGCAACGCAGTGACTGAAGCACGAGCGACCGCTAGCCGCTTTATATTTGCAGCGCGCGCAGTAGAGGGAGAGCAGTACGGGGGGGGGGGGGGGGAGCGCGCATGCGCAAGCAGCGCGCGTCCTTCCACGCCCCACCGCGCTGCTATCACGCACCTGTTACGCCGAGACCGCAACGGAGCGAACGGGCTGACTACGACGCATGCGCGCGCCAGCTGCTGTTGAGAGAGAGGAGGGAAGGAGGAGAGGCGCACCTGCTGCGGACGCGGAGCTGTGGACGTCGTCCGACGCAGGAAGAGGCGAGGCTAAGAAATGCTCTGCATTTAAAACGTTAGCAATTCTTCGTAAAGAAAGTAGAGAGAAGCGCGAAAGCTAAAAGTGCATCCAGTCGATCGTCAAACCTTCAACGATCCAAGTCGCAAACGAAGAACGAACACATGCGACGCTTTGTCGCGCACTGAGTAAACGCATCTACGAATAATCTAAATGTATTCCGATACCTGGTTTATGAGATAAAGGTGTACTATTGTACTCCTTCTTCGCGATCGATGCGCACATTGTCTTATCTAGAAGCGGTCCTTTATGGCGATTTCCAAGTAACCGTTTCACGTTCGCGCCGTGTGTATATTGTCCTGTGACCGTTTGCCTTACCTATATCACTGTGCGTGTGCTGTGCGCGCGAACCTGCGTCGGTCAGTTCGTGTGCGCTTATTTGTGTTTGTAGTGTCTGTATGAGTTTTTGTGTCATCGCTTCCTTTGACTTTTGCACCTCTCATATTCATGTGGAGTAGCAAGCCAAGCTCGCTGCCAGGCTGACTTCTCTTCATCATTAAAAGCATTCCTCCTCCTCCCTGATCTTATCAGAACTTTAAAAATGACCAACCGGTCTATGGGGAAATGCATTAGTTTTTGACAGGACTCCATTGGCCCCACTAAGAAAGCTTCCGCTTTAAAAAATGGTTGTAGTACGTACGTTACGGTCTGGCATTCTTGCTTCCTTGCACCGTAAGTCCCAACTGTCATACGGTGTGTCCCCTCGACCCAATGCTTTCAAGCGTGGAGTATCAAATAGACGCGGTTGAAAATACTTTTGAAAGGCATTCCAATACAATATGGTGCCCCGCCAATTTATAAAACAACGCACGATTATTTACAAAATACCCCATCAGCGAGTATAAGAAGCGGCGCATATATATCACCACTCGGGTAAACATAATTCTGGAAGACCTTCCAAGATAAACATCCCGTCAATTCACAAAACAACCTGTGGTTATTTCTGTAACACCGCAAGGACACTGTCGGAGAGTGCGCATATATACTGCCTTCACCGAGAGCCTAAGATTGAACAGAAAGCATATCTGGATAAAGCCTGAAAAAAAACACAAGGTTGTCTGCAATTACGCGTTACTTTAGCATATCGTGCCTTGTAGGGGCAAAATATAATAAACGCAAAATATAAAAACCGCAATATGCCCCTAGAGAATCAGAGTCGCAATATTTTTTTTATACAGACTGCTACGCGAGACCAAGTGCGAGTCTTAGCTATAACCACGAAGTCACAAAAATGGAACGACAGACTGCATATCGTCAAAGAAAAGCCTTCAAAATAATGCATAGCCGAAAAAGAAGCTAGTCAGGAAAATCTGGAAAAAATAATAGGTGGTAAGACAATGCGCGAAATAATAATCCACGACAACACGCCGATAATAGGATATGAAGCGTTGCGTAAAGAATCAGACGGACGACCACACGCTGGCGCGGCGATTTTCAGCGCCGGCGGAATTATTTCACGCTCGAGCGCACTTCACACATGACGTCTCCGTTTTCTCACTACGATGAAAACTTCATTCCTCCGTTTGCTCACCACAGCAACGCAGCCTCGCGAACTCGCGAAGAACTGCGGTGCATCGAACTGGTAGTCTTACATCTACCCAGCATGGAGCAGTTATTGCGACAACGGCGCAGTTAAGACTGCCAGCTCAGCGGCCTGCCACTGCAGCAACAGATGGCGCACAGCGGTTGTGCAATCTCACAGTCTTGGTGACCCTGGAAAGAGAAGTCGCTTCTTGTGTGAGTTAAACGCGTAAACGTTATCGTTCAATCCTCTACGTGATTCATTGATTGATCGATTTACTGATTGATTGATTGATTGATTGATTGATTGATTGATTGATTGATTGATTGAATGATTGATTGATTGATTGATTGATTGATTGATTGATTGATTGATTGATTGATTGATCGATTCATGGAAATTCAACGTTAGGCAATCTGCTGAGAGCCATACTTTCGTGGTCCCTTGGAATATCTGCCGAAGTTGTAGGAATTATGTTTAGTAATCCTGCCTATCTTGTATTGATGTCTGCACTTGTGGTCATGTTGACTCATACTGAACCAATTTACTGATTGATTGATTGGTTGATTGATTAATTGATTTACTGGTTGAGTTATTTACTGGTTGGTTGATTGATTGATTTACTGAATTATTTATTGATTTACTGATTGATTTATTTACTGTTTGATTGATTCTCTTATTGACTGATTGACTGATTTACTAATTGATTTATCGATTGATTTACTGATCAATCGATCGATTGATTGATTGATTGATTGATTGATTGATTGATTGATTGATTGATTCATTGATTGATTGATTGATTGATTGATTGATTGATTGATTGATTGATTGATATTCGGGTGATGAAATCATGCCATCCCACCTACTTTCGCAATAAAAATTCCTTCGCAGCCATCTTCTGCGTGAGATAAGAAATGTACTGTCCAAATTTCAATTCCCTAGTGGCAGTCCAGTCTAACGCGAAAACGTAACAAGAATTCCTGTCGTACGAAAAAAACTTTGTTTTGACAAGAGAAGTCCCGCTGTTACGACAAAGTCATCTATTGTTACGACACACATTTGTGACGTAACGACAAAGTCAATTTTCTCAACGACAAACATTCTGTAGTCGCAACAGAACTTGCTGTCGCTACGACAGCCATCATGCTGTTGCGACAAAACCCGCTGCCGGAATCACGACACACGAATGCGTCAAGACGACAGTAAGACACGGAGAAATATGACAAACTACAGTAATTATTCCTGTGTTCATTTTCGACCGGGAGAAGTATAAATACACGGGTACAAATACTAGACCAGTCATTTCCACCTTGTATTAATTATTAGAGATAAGTGCCCGTATCATGGTTAGATTATTATGTAGGCTTTAAAACGACGTACGAGCAGATGTATGGCCAGCAGACGGGATGGGGGGAAAGAATTAGCGGTTAAGGTCGTGGGTTCGATTCCCGGCCGCGGCGGCTGCTTTACTGATGGAGGCGAAAAGCAAAAACGCCCGTGTGTACGAGATTTAGGCGCACGATAAAGATCGCCAGGTGGTCAAAATTAATCCGGAGCCCTCCACTACGGCGCACCTCATCGCCTACGTTGCGTCGGCGCGTTAAACCCTACAATTTATCAGAATTAACGGTTAATCGATCAAACAGTGGTCTTTGAGCCGTCACTCGGTGCGGTGGTTTCAGCACACGGGAATTCCGAATTGTTTACGAGTCGAAGCTCAACCAACTATTAACTACAAATAAAACTCGACTTAATGATAAAGTCGTCTTACGGGCCAACTGCGGTACGGTTTGTACCAAGATATCCCGATTTTATTAAGACCTACAGAGCATTCGCAAGCAAGTTGACACTTCCGCAAAGGCTATCTTGCTGAGTGACCCCGACATGAAGCAATACCTAGAAGTGAGCCGTATTCAGCTCCAAAAAAAAAAAAAAAGATTGACCTCCAGCCCTGCTCGCATAAATGTACAGCGGAGCTGTCATCCTCATTCGCCGATCCCACTCTGTGCATTCTACGTAATCGGTGAGGGTCTTTTGGGACAGCCTGTTTAATCTTTTCTTACGAAGACAAGACAAAACAGGCTGTCGGAGAAAGTGGCTTAACAGCGTTGCTATAAAACGAAGGCTGCGCATTTTCGTGGGATACTAGTAAGCGAACGCATCAGTGCTAAAGAGTGTTCCACAAAGCACGCGTACTTAGACTGTCGAGCGCGCATGCGCCGGGAACAAGCTCAGGCCCATCACCAATCGTATACTGGTATCGCGTGACGTCCTCGGCCGGAAGCTGTGTTCGGGAGCTGCCCGAGCGAACGGCGCATGAAGAGAGTGTTTGCGGGCGACAGGTGACCCGCTAATCCACGGCAAACGGAACGCCTCTGGGATCACGTATAAGTCGCCGCCAGGCGGCGCGGCGGAGTCGAGGGCAGCTTGGAACTTTGACCCGTACTAATCCGAGTGGCTCTTTAGCACGAACCTCGCAAGCCGTCTCCAGCGTTGGCGCTGTTAGACGGACGGTGTTGGCTGTTCTTCATTTCCACGCTAGCATCATAAATGTTTGCCTTTAAAGCGTGCTCTGCAGTAGGCCGTCTTGTGCTGCGGTGAAGGAAACAAAACTGAGCCAGCAGCCTAGCACTGAGAGATGCAATGGCGGAGTTTCCCTTGAATTATAGATAACCTTTAATAACTAAACTTTTATTAGGACGAAGGTCTGAGATGCCTCATCGAACGCGAGAGGTGACCGCCGTCTTCATTCGTCAACACGAATTGCCGCAAAATGGCTTCCGCTCTAAATAGAAATAAATTAAAAACTCATTCGTGTTCGTTTCGGATTTGAACCCTGGTCACCACAGTGGGAGCCACGTGCGCCAAAAAAGTGCGCCAAATGCGCCAAACAAGTTCACTAAATACGGCACACTGCCAGAATAGAACAAGAATTAGCTTGATGCGCGCCGCGTGGCAGGTGAACGGGACGGTTAGAAGAGGCGCTTGCGGGGGAGAGCTGTCATTGTGGGAAAGCCGCCGCAGGAGTGATTCGCGTCAAAAGCCGAAGAAACAGAAGCGCAGAAGGAGACGCAAACACGATGTTGACGTGCACGATGTAGTCTTTGACAATCACAAGACTTCGTAAGTACACTGAACTCCCCAGCAAATTTTTTCCATGCCATCGGGGAGGCGTGTCTGTAAAGCGTGCTTAAAAACAAAAACACTCATGCTGATGGGAAACAAACTTTACGAATCTGCAGTAGGGTAGCGAATAGGACGAGTTGGAAACAGAGCTACCAGCCACAGCGACTTTTACGGCATTCGCCGAGAACTAAACTGATACATTATTGCAACTGTAACCCCTGATTAGTATATTTTACAATAACTCATGCCAGATACCGCAGAAGCTGCACGGCAGTCGAGAGGTAAATATTTGCGTTGATTTCGCGTAATCGTCGAGAATTGCTCTTTTGTTTTCTTTATTGTTTTTTGCATCCGTCATTTCAGAATTGCAACCAAGCGTAGGAAAAAAATCGAGTCAAGCCTTCCAGGGTAATGTTTTTAAACGCTAAAGCTTGAAATTATGCACCGTCATACAAAAAAAAAAAAGGGCACATGAAGAATTGAAATACACCAACATTGAGGATAAAAATATAACTCCGAGGACACGTCAGAACTTCTGAACATTTGTGAATAAGAAAGCGTTAATGCCCAGTTGAGCCCCGCAAGCTGTGCTGCGCCGCGCAGTGGTGCAACCGCAAGGTCTTCCGAACTGGCGAAGCGGCGATAGCCGATAAGGTTGAAATGTGGGACACGGAGTACTGTACTGCTTATATTCGCGTTAATACGGTAGCATCGACGCATACCGCCATTTCCTCTCGTGCGCGGGGCAGGAGGACGCGGAGCGACCACGAACAATGTCAACGCCGCACAATAATAAATCTATTTCCACGTGTCGAATTGAACGTCTACGCATACACATACTTTCGTAATCACCTACATGCCATCTCACTGCGATAAGCGCTGGAAAAACTGCCGAAACATGCGTACACAGTTGCGTTCTCGAAAAGTGCCGTGTTCAGCTTCCTGTATCAAAGCATCCACTATCTTACCTACAGAGAAAGTAGCGATCGCAGAGTCTTTCCAAGACGATGAGGTTGTATATGGAATAGGAGATCTTCCACTGGTTATATTCGCGTCAATACGGTACCTTCGACGCATACCGCGATTTCCTCTCGTACTCGGGGCAGGGGGCCACGGCGGGACCACGACCAAAGTCAACGCTGCATATTAATAATGAAGCTCTTTCCGATCCGCAAACAAGCGAAGTGTGCGCGGCCGGGACGCTGATAAAAGGAACTGCCGCTGGGCACGGGTCGGACGGCATGTGGTTATAAAGCTCGACCACCACGAGGAAACAGCGGCAGAGAGGGGGTGGGAGGGGAGCGGCCACTCGATAGATAGTCCTGCGGTCTGCTGTTCATTAATGCTCCCCCGCAGCGCGCCGTAGGGAACTCGCTATGGGGAACTTTAGCTGCGTGGCCTCTATCCGCGGGGGGGCGCTCGATGCTCAACCAACCGCGCTGCGGTTTGGCTGATGTCGAACGATAAGGCGTGTGCCGAGATGTCGGTGACGGCAAGAAGTGGACCCTTTTGTCCAGCATCTAAATTAATTTACACCTTATCGTTCCCGCTATCGGAAACCTCCGACGATATATATTTGTATACACCCAAACTCACGTTGTGAGGCTCGGGTATTGTGTATTGAAAGAGGTGTGTGATCTGCTGCGCGATATTGAAATTTTCGTGTTGAACTTTTAGTTAATTTATTTGAACCTGCAAAAGCCCGTCGTCCACTTGTCTATATTACTGCGCGCGCGCGTGTGTGTGTGTGTGTGTGTGTGTGTGTGTGTGTGTGTGTGTGTGTGTGTGTGTGTGTGTGTGTGTGTGTGTGTGTGTGTGTGTGTGTGTGTGTGTGTGTGTGTGCGTGTGTGTGCGTGTGCGTGCGTGCGTGCGTGTGTGTGTGTGTGTGCGTGCGTGAGCGCTTAGGGGTGTCAAAGATTTTCTCGCATCCGTTCGCCATGTGTAATAGAAATAACAGCTGAGTCGTATGAGGTCGGGCATATCAGCAGGATTATTACAATGCGACATGCCCCCCCCCCCCCCCATTCCCTTGCGAGAAAAAAAAATTCCTTTATTCCATCCTTCCTCTTTCTGCCCTGAGTCTCTGAAAGCTATGCGCTCCCCATCTTCACACCACGCAGCAGTTCGACCGTTAACACCAGCATGAGAACACTCTCATTTGACGACGTTAACGATGAGTTGAATATTGCTAAGTTCAGAGAACTTAGCTAAACTCACCGACCTGGTTCTACCCCCCTGTGATAGACTCTTAGAAACCGCTTTACAAGGTCAGAAGGAAGTTTCGCTTTGTGAGTGATTTTTTTTATTGTCTTCAAAGCTATGGGTGATGACGGGTGACAACATGTCAACAACGTTCTGCGCACCTTATCTACAAATTTGATCCGGTCTGAGCTAACGAAAGAAACGCTCAACAATGCAGAGCTCCAATTCCTTGACATGAAGCGGCACATTGAAGAAAAGCACTCATGCTGGAGCTACGCACCAATATCAAAGAAGGCGTTGCTTCCTTCCACGTCCGCACACTCGAACGCAGTCAAACGCAGTGTCATCACGCAAGCTTTGAAAAATGCCTTGCGCAGGTCTTGCTAGCACCGCACGAGCGACAGCTTTCAGGCGGCGCTGGTGCACGCTTTTAACACTCTGCTGGTTACGCTGACCCGTCCTCGAAAGCGTGGGCAACAAGATTTAGCGGGAACTGCGCAATCATTTGTCAATACCTGAACCTGAACGGGAGAAGGAAAAGACTACTGTGATGCCTTACATTCATGGAGTCAGCCACAGGCTTAAAGAAGGTTGTTGGACGAGCAAGTGTGCGCTCAGTTTTCTCGGCTCCCAACTAACTCGTGCAAGACGTGTGCATGAGTGGATGACGGTGCTCCTTCCTGTAGAGAATGCGGCAGCATAAACCACGTGCGTCTCTTAAACCCACGTGGTTTACTTCATTTCTTTGAATTGTGGCCGGTGGTATGCAGGCCAAACTATTAGGCTTACGGAGCACGCATCCAGTGTCAGAGCAAAAGCAAAATCAGACCAGACGACGCGAAGTGCTAATCGCGATCCCCTACCGGATGTTTACTGTGCACTGGATAAATAGGTCGCTGTTTTTTTTTTGTTTTTTTTGTACGGACCATTTTGTTTGTTTCTAGCTTTCTAACTTAAAGGAGCCATGAAGACAAAATACAAGTTGGGTTTATTAGAAAGACTGCTTAGTCCCGATAACAATGATACCATTATCATCGCAGTCTGGGCAAATAACGGAGATATTAAGAAAAACGTGTGAAGCAGTCGCGACCCCCCAGCCAATTTCCCGCAACTTTTCTATGACGTCACGGAACCTTGTTTGTGCGATTGGCGGCCGCCTAACTGACCTGTCGCGACGACACATGACTGGACGTCTGCAATGGGGCCTCTAGTTCCATTTGACCGCAGCACTTCAATGCTAACGTGCAGTTAACGCACTCAAAATTATGTTTTATTGTTGGCCCGTATGACGTCATTCTTGCTCTTAACACGTCACTGTGGCGCAAAATTTGAAAGTTTTTAAATACTTCTTGCTTTTTTTCGCTAAAAAAACATCTTTTGTGGCTGTAATGGAGCTGAGTGAGATAGTGAATCGTAGTTCTTTCAAATTAAACGAAGTTGTATTTTCTCTTCATGGCTCCTTTAAGGCAAACCTACGCAAACCTACGTGCCCAAAGTAGTTTCTGCAATCCCTTCGGGGCCCTTCCAGGTGGCGGAAATTGACGCTTTAAATAAATCAGAACCGTTGCCTAAGAAAATAGGTTCAATTGACGGACGAGAAGAACACAAGTAATTTGCATTGCGGCTCTGGTGGAATGTAAAGTACATCGCATGCACATACTGCGCGATATATATAGGGTATACTTAATAAACAGTCAACAAATACGTTGTTTAATAGCAGCTGGATGTCATGCAAAGCGTCTTATTTCCCGGCAATAAGGTGCCTCTAATCCCAGATACGTTGTTTTTTTTTTTCTTTGCAATCAAAGGTGTCACTTTGTAAACAGTGCTGCATCTGCTTTACGGCGATAGCATTTAACAACCACACGCTCTTATGGGGGTGGCGCTGTATCTTCTTAAGCCTCCATGCAAACCTTTTTGTCGTGTCAAGTTTTTCTCTCCCATTCGTTCGTTCGTTCGTTCTTTGTTTGTTTGTCTGTTTGTCTGTCTGCTTGTTTGCTTGTTTTTTGTCTGTCTGTCTGTCTGTCTGTCTGTCTGTCTGTCTGTCTGTCTGTCTGTCTGTCTGTCTGTCTGTCTGTCTGTCTGTCTGTTTGTTTGTTTGTTTGTTTGTTTGTTTGTTTTTAGGGTGGAGGGGACGAAGACACAGCGCACAAAAGGCTCATTTTCGTAACTAAATAAAATAATTACTCAGAAAAGGGGAGACACGAACAAAGTGAAGAGGGACACACACGGCGCAATGTGTCGGTCTGTGTCGTGTGTGTCGTGCGTGTCGGTCTTCACTTTGTCCGTGTCTCCTTTTTTTGCTCAATTATTTCGTTTTGTTATAGAGTACCAACACGCCCAGGATGCTGCCCTTATTAAGCTCATTTTCGATTTTACTGAACCTGCTAGTCCTCCGCCACTAGCCGTGCTCATCAAGCCTCCGCGGAAATACGTTAGTGTTAGCGTATCATGTTAGTGTATTTTGAATCGGTTTCATCCATTGTGTAGTTTTTTACCACCGTTGACGACTTGGTTTACCGTGACATGAGACGACGACCGGAGACTCCGACAGCCCGAGCCCCTAAGGTGATTCGCCCCTAAAAAGACTTTTTTACACAATAATGTGAGACGAGCTCCCCAGTCCACCCTAGTCACAAGCAGGAGTTCGTCCTCAGGTCGGCAGGTGGAATGCACTACCTCCTAGCGCTGAGGAGAGAGAGAGAGAGAGAGAGAGAGAGAGAGAGAGAGAGAGAGAGAGAGAGAGAGAGAGAGAGAGAGAGAGAGAGAGAGAGAGAGAGAGAGAGAGAGATTTAGAACCAAAGGCGGTTCAGACACCCCAGTTACAGGTCGTCTTCAGGGAATGCTGAACTCATCTCTAGTGCGTCTTTGATGTATCGCACTAGAGCTAGCTGCTCTTCGAAAGTGGAGCCGAGAGTCAACCAGGTTGGGTCAATGGGATATGGCAGCTGTGTCGGGGTGCGTAAGTGAGGAATGCTGGGGAAGGGGAAGGGTTCAGGGGCGGAAGGTCGGAATATTACGTGTTTCAGGGTTCCAGGTTCCTGGAACAATTTACGCTTATCAGAGTATTGTGTGGGAAGGAAAAAAATCCATACGGACTGGATAAGGAAAACTCCCTCCTTGAATCTGCCTGAGTGTGACTTGTTGGCTTTTGATCAAAAATGTCTGAAGACTGGTGAAGGTATATGCCTCATGGTTCGATAGTACTGGGTGATTTCTTGGGTGGCTTCAAGCGAGGATGAAATGCCATGCGATACCGCTGAAAGTTGGACGAGTCGGTGACTACGCACACTTTTTTTAATCGGTGGAAACCAAACAGAATACCAACCAAACCCCCACAAAAACCAATCTGAGGTTCCGCATGTTTCGCAGTTCACAAAAGTATGAATGTAGATGCCGCTTATCAGGAGCGTAGCCGAAGGCGGTGTTCCGGTGTCAGAACACCCCCGTAATTTTTTATACGCTTACTCACCTTTTACCCCCGTATTCGTTAGGACTCCTTTTTCGGACATGCTATGTACCCACTGAAAATATATATTAAATTGTAAAATACCAAGAACGAACCCTATACCTTCGTTGACAAAAGTGGTTCCTGTCCTAAAAACCAGATGGCTATTGCTTTCCTAGCACCAGAGTTTTTTTTTTTTTTTTTTTTCAGGTGAGAAAACAAATGTTCTTTACGAACCAAGTGTTTGAATTCCTCCGTGCACTCGCATCTTTATGTACATATTACAGTGAACGAAACAACTAACCCTTTGGATTTTTTTAAAGCTTAAAAAAGACTACCGTAAAGTTCCGAAAGAACGCCCACCCCAAATGCCGAGATATCAAGTGAAACATACGGGATGGGCGAACCTTCAGATCAGGGGCGAACAAAAAAGTGTCCGCACCACAAACCAAAACTACCGGAATAGCAAGAAAAATACGAGATTGGCGAACGTTGAGGTCAAGTACGAAAAGTGTAAATAAGTGACCGCATCGACAAATTAATAGACCATTCGCGTTTATTTTGTTCACTCATTGGCGCTACAGCCATCGAATTTATGTGGTGGGTGATCTTCGGGGTTTTTTACTAACTTGAATATTTCACCCCTAAAGAGGGCGTTCTATCGGAACTTTACGGTAAACTGTCGTTTTGTCGCAGACTCTGTGTTTATTTTTACCGGTGCCGTATAACAACCACAGAAAAATACTCTTCGCTACGCCGCTGTCGGCTATACACTGGCGACGCTGTTGCAACGACGCCCCCGGCTGTTTTGCATAAGAATGGCACGACACCGCCTGCGATGAGCCATGCCAAGGCCCATCGCTGGCGCGGAAGCAGAAGCGTGTTAATTAATTGGAGCTTGCGCGGACCGCTGGGCATTTCAGGTGGAAGCTGGATTTCGCCCGCTTCAGCGAAAAAAAAAATGTAAAAAAATATCAATCAAGTAATCAATTATTCAACCCTTTATTAGCTTCCGCAAGAACAGCCAAAGAGCCTTTCTATTGATGTATTGAGCACAAAACAAAATAAGTAAAAACAACCGGGTCACCTCCATTGAAGTGAAACATAGGGAGGGACGAAGCATGCAGCATGTAAGTGTATTCTTGGTGCCTTGGCGTTTTTGCCCACGGAAATGAAACCGTTGGGGCGTGGAGGTATACAGCTTTGCTGTAAAAGTCTCGTGTCTTTGAGGCGTCAAGTGTTCTAGCGAGAGTCGTTGGAAGGCGAGTGTCCCGGTGTGGTCTTTAGTATTTGTTACGTTCTAGAGCGATGCATTGGAAAACGAGTCTGTCGGTGTTTTAGTACCGTGACTGCATGAAACGACGGTGACGACAGGAGACGCCGACAGCCCGAGCCCCCTAAGGGCTACGCCCCTAAAATAAGCCAGGAAGGCCTGTCCCCACACGGTATCCCCCCCCCCTTTCTAGGAGTATGTCCACATCGGTATGAAATTGGTTACAGGGAACAAAAACAATACGCACACACGCACACAGGCACGCAATCTAATTATATGAATAATAACATAGCCGCGTACTTGTTTTCCGGAACAGTATTATCATTTGTAAAGGTGACAGACATATTCCCCTACAAATTTCATGTACTCAAGCAGCAGCCAACTTCAAGGCGCAGAAAGGATGCTTGCAGTCGGCTCATGATGCGGTCTCCAACATAGCCGAAAGCCTTACACAAAATGTGGTACCATGGCACTTTATTACCTGAGTGCCGTTCCCTCGATTACCGCAGTAAACATGCTACAGCCGTGATAAGCTAAGCATAAAGTTAATAGCACTCCCTGAAGCGGTCGCGCAGTAGATGTCCACCAAAGAAAAAAAACTTCTATTAGACATCTATCAGACGTCTATCAGACGGGGGTTGGTTATGAGCAGTTGCGAGTCACCAGAGCGAAAAATTTGTCACATACATTTGACCCCAACAAACTCAAAGGGGTGGTGACCTTGTCATCACTAAAGTGAAATGCATATCGATAATGTTGCTGAAACAATATAGTGTCTAGCACACATGCAATCACCTTAAATTACCGTAAGGAAAAACAGCCAGCATTCAGGCAGCCGCCAATCCACCAAATCGTAGGTTCCTTGGCACGTCCCATGCTGGCTGAGCTTTTCCTATATTTATAAACAAAAATGTCTGTGGGCGATAGGCGTACGGCTTACAGATAGCCATCGGCCAGAGGAAAGAAGAAGAGGTCACCACAGTGAGGTCATGACCTTTGAAGCAATACAAAAACTTGCCGTGACCACTCTTCCTCCTCTCCCTCGTCATACGACCAGCCATCGCCGTTTCACTTTAACGACGGCCCTCCACATACGCCAACAAGAAGAACGGGATGCATCAAAGAGTCCCTCGACGATGACACGAAGCCTGCTCAGCTATGACGCGTCGGTCGCGTGTGCAGAAGAATGCGCGCCGCGTGATGATCGATGATGATCGATGCTTTTTTTATCGCCCCGCGTCCCCATTGTAATAAAGCGGCTGGAAAAGACAGGTCCGCGCCGCCGGCAAACTTATTTACCCGCCGCGGAGGGAGGGAGGAAGGCGGAGGACCCCAATATCGTAACTAACCTTAGCGCCGACGACTGCGTCAGGGCGGAAAGGAAGGCGCACTCTGGGCGACACAATCGGAGATGGAGTCTGTGCCGGCGCGAGAGCGGCTTTCGCTGATCGATAAGTAAACATCGGGCGCCGATGGAGCTGGACCGTGTTGCCGTATTGAAAGCGACTGCATCTCGCGTGTATATCTTCGATAGCTCGTGATCCTTCGCCGTCGCCATTTCTTCGGCGACGATGCCGCCATGACGGCCACCACTGCGTGTATCTGAGGTGTCGACGTTTGAAGCGTTTTATTTTCTGAATATCTACGATGCAAATCCTTGCAAGCCAGTCGAGCAGCATTCTGTGTACCCGATGCCCCACGCACACGTGCACGCACACACACGCACACACACACACGCACACACACACATACACACTCACACACACGCGCGCGCACACGCACACACACGCACACACACACACGCACTCGCGCGCACACACACACACGTACACACACACACACACACGCACAGATATCCATAGATTTATATACGATTTTATGGTCACAGCTGTGGCTATTAAAGGGGTCCTGAAATACCTTCCGCCGATGCATGGATGTACATGTAACCAAATAAAGCAATGTATTAGCTATCTCCTCCCACAAGAATTTTGTTAAAGCGATGAGTATTAGAAATCGTAAATCAAAAACCGCGCATTATCGTCGCACCGCGTTTCCTCCTCCTGTCAACTTGCTCTCCGCTGTTGACGGCGCGCCAGCCTTCCCTCCCGTGATGCTGCGCTCCGCGGCTGTGACGTACTTCCGCTATTGCGCTGCTCACACTGCCGTCTGCTACGGGCAAGCTTTGTTGACACCTTGAATCATGAACTCCGCTCAAGGCTGGAAAAGCGAACGAAAAACCTGGCCCGGCCTGGCCTTGCCCTTTCGCGGTGTACGTTGCTGTCTTATTTTGCGGTGGTGGTAATTCCTGCCGGCGGCATGTGAAAGAGACATTTTGAACCGATACAGAACCCGTGCACAAAACGCTTCAGTCATGTGGGCACTTCTGCTTGGGGCGACGCGTGGTGGAGAGCGGCAACGTTGGCAAAACATATGCAAAACATGCTCCGGCGCGGCTCTGAGCTTTCTAGCGCTGGAGCGAGCGCCATTTCTTTGACAATCTCAAACATCGGTTGCCTTGGCAACAAGGCACAAACCGCTCTAGAAGTCAGTTACGGTTCCGTGATCCCGGTTCAGCTCGGGGCCCCATCTCGCGACATGTGGGCACTGCAGGCGTACCACTCACTCCCATTGGGAAGTGTGAGATGCGTTTGGCATTACAGGAGGCGATGGTGTGTGTGTTGTGGACGCCTTTGTTTCGCGATGAAATGCGACGTTGTGCTTCTGCGGGTGGATAGTGCTTCCCATGTTCTGGATTATCTTTCTCGAGCGACGTACGACTCAACCTCGCATGAGGTATGTGCAGTGTGCGTGGCTAAAAGCCATCTCGGCTTGCGCGCCAGAGTTAAGTGACTTGCTGTTCGTCCGCGCAAACCGCGCGCGAGGTGAGTGCCGAATTTAAGACGGGCAGGAGCAGGCAACCCATCGTCTGTCAATCGCGGTTCAGACTTGCAACGCATGTTGTGACGTTGTGTTCGTTCGAAACGCGTCTCTGGTTTGTTTTGAAGTTGAATAAAATGTATCCGTCAAACCCGGGCATTCGGCTCAGGGCGTTCTCTGCGATTGCACGAAAGAAGTGCCACGGGGCTTCAACGCTTTCTTTATGGAACGTACTCAGGTAAGAGAATATCCATGTCGTGTTATGGCCGTGTTGCATTCAATACCAACGGTTAAGCGTTTGTTTACACTTGTTTCGTTTGTCGTAAAATGTCCAAGCACTCCGGCACTCCACTCCGCTGGCAGATCAGCCGGCGAGCCGACGCTGAGCAGACGACTCATCTCTTTGCCGGAAGTGCGTGAAAAAGCCGCCCAATAGCAGGATGTCTAGCTCATGACGAACATATGGGAATCGATGATGTAGACATGTGAAGATGGCGGCGTCCAAAAACACAAAGGGAAGAGTGAGAATAAAGCGACAAACTTTGCAACAAAAGTGTGAGCTTTCCGCTGCGCGTAAAAGAGTAATACTTGGCACAGATGACGTTGACGACCCAATCTAACGATTGCGCTCCTTCATTTAGTGTGCTCAAAACGCCTTTCAGGGCCCCTTTAAATTGTATATTTCTTCTCATAGCCAGGAACATTTTCCTCATATATTTCAACATTTCAAAAAACTGTATCTGTTCCAAGAAGAATAAATGACCTGCCACATTTCCCCTTGCCTTTCTTGGCGTTCTTGACTGCCCACCCTTATTTCTGTCTTTATTCAACGAGCCCCTCATTTCCCACTGTGATGGGTACTGATCGTTAAAAAATAAAAAAAGGGCGCAATAAAAACCAATAACTTCGACGTTTCGGACGGGGACCGTCTTTCTTCAAGAATATATATAATATATTCTATATAACATATAGATATGTATATGTATATAATATAGAATGATAATACAGTGGAGCCAACTTATAACGATACCGTTTATAACAATATATCGGATATAACGATGAACAGCTATGGCAACGTCAACTTTTGTATTTTTTCTATGGCGAAATAAACCGTTTATTACAATGCTCCAGTGCCACGATATCGGATATAACGATTGAATCCGATTATATAGTGCACCAAAAGTGCAACAGTGATGACTCTAACGACGCGGTTACGCAGCCTACTCGGGTAGTGTCTTCGTAGGAGGCCCAATGCGTGACACAGTCCCTCGGGGACTTCGTTTCCGCCAAGGACATTTACCTCAGATGGGTGAAGCACCTATAGATGCTCCTGGAAAAAAATTGCGCTAGCTTCACACGCGCCAAACCAAGGTGACCGACTGTGGCTTCTTTTCCGCAAATTAGTAGAAGTGCGATCTTGCTGGCACGCGAATAAAATGTTTTGAGCTCTGGTCCGTCGTTTTGTTTCGCAACCCGCTTATAACAATTATCGGTTATAACGATGGGATTTCCTTGGCACTTGGATATTGTTATAAGTGGACTATATATATATATACATATATATATATATATATATATATATATATATATATATATATATATATATATATATATATATATATATATATATATATATATATATATATATATATATATATAACCTGTATAAGAAACGTGTTCAAAATGTTTGCGACAGCAAAATCATGTAACTTTACTCTGATGAAGGGAAGTCCCGTTGCCGCTACGTAAGTAAACATTGTTATTGTTCTTGCTGTGTATCCGACTCTTTACTTATACTATTTCTGCGCGCTGCGCGCTTTGTGAGTTTATTTTTCTCTAGATTTATATATATATATATATATATATATATATATATATATATATATATATATAATATATATGTGTGTGCTTTTATATTGCCCGCTTCGTTTAAAGTTTAGCATTTCAAAAGAATAAATTGTCGTGGAGACCGAATGAATTCATTCATGTGCGAACGCACACGTGGTTTTCAGCATTATGTGAGGGTAGTATGGACTTTGATTGATTGATTGATTGATTGATTGATTGATTGATTGATTGATTGATTGATTGATTGATTGATTGATTGATTGATTGATTGATTGATTGATTGATTGGATTGATTGATTGATTGATTGAAGCCTCGAGAGGTCGAGCCGTTCTTCAAACTGAGGACAGCCGAACTCGTTTCACGGTAATCGAAATTGATTATCCCGAAAGTTCCGCTCGGGCAAACCCTCGGCGCCGGGGTATACCCTTCGCTCAAGGCGTTGGATTTACAGCGCTATCTTTTCCCTTCTGCTTCCCGGACCAACCATCCGCTGTATCGCAGCGGCGCAGTCGATTCAACTCCGATTCCCCTCCCCATGATACTGGGATCAAGAACCACTGCCCTGTGAGAAATACGCCTCGTGTCACGGTTGGGCTCCTTAAGCCTAAGCTTTTCCTCCGGCAGTCGGACCGTAAGACCCATTAAGCCGCTCGGCCAATACCGCTACTCAAATGCCTCTTCGGACAAGCGGTTTTTTTTTTTTCGTTTATTGCGGCATCCGTAGATACGAGGGGTCATTGTTTTCACGAGAGCCCACTTGAAGGGGGTGCCAACTTGCTGTATTGCCTGCATGGACGTGGCTACATCTTACCGGTGCTCACCTACGGGGCAGAAACTTGGAGGCTCACTAAGAGGGTTCAACTTAAATTGAGGACGATTCTGCGAGCAATGGAACGGAAGATTATAGGTGTAACATTAAGGGAAGAGAGCGGAGTGGGTGAGGGAACAAACGCGTGTTAAGGACATATTAGTAGAAGTTAAGAGGAAGAAATGGACGTGGGCAGGGCTTGTAATGCGAAGGCAAGATAACCGTTGGTCATTAAGGGTAACAGAGTGGATCCCTAGTGAAGGCAAGCGTGGCAGAGGGCGGCAGAAAGTTGGATGCGCAGATGAGATCTAGTTAAGTTTGCGGGGATAAAGGTCGCAGTTAGCACAGGACCGCGATGATTGGAGATTAATGGGAGAGGCCTTTGCCCTGCAGTGGGCGTAGATAGGCTGGTGATGATGATGATGATGAGTGTACAGCATGCCCGTATGCCGGCGTTCCAGGGGTTTGTAACCGTTCCCCAGTATTCGAACCGTCGGAGGAATTCCCGGCCGGTCACTCCAAAAAACGCACAGGCTCGGCAGGCCAACGCCCCGGTAAGCGCAAGCGGGCCCTTGACACCAAGCAAGGCAATGAAAATGTCACAGGTGTACACGATGCACTGCCGTACGCAGGATATCACTAGAGACGAGGGGTGTGAAGGTAGAGCTCCTCCTCCTTCCCTCCTCCCCCCCAAAAAATACGAAAAAGGAAAACTGAGAAGAAAAAAAAAGAAAAAAAGAAAGGACAAAAGCCCCATTAAAAAACAATGACACACGTCCTGAGTTATACTTCAAGCGTTGCCAAACCATGTTTCGTGTCTCAGATACGCGCTAGAACTGTCCACGCATGCGTGGAAATTTCAAGCTAAGTTTCGAACAGCTGAAGCCTAAAAAAGAACAAAAGTTACTATTTCTCATTACGTGGCGTACCAGGGCGGGGCGCGTGATCCCAGGAATCGAGTCCACGGTCACTGATTAAATTCATGAGCTAACAATTTATTCTCTCTCTCTGTCTCTGTCCTTCCCTTTTTTTTTTTTGGCCGACCGATGATCCCGTGACCCATGACCTTAAGCACTGCAGAGAGGTCTCAGTAAGAGCCCCACTTAAGAAGCAATTCTTTTGCCACAAAACAATGCTGAGTCTCGTTCTCTGGACAACGTTAAATGTTTTGGAGACATCGGACAGAACTGGAAATGTAACAGACGTGATACGTTGTCTTTTCTTGATCCTTACGAATAAAAAATTCCCCCGCATTTCCCCGAGGGGGAGAATGTGAAAGTGCGAATGCACGGTTGTCGGCCCGCTTGCGGCGCTTGCGCTCGGCCCCCGCAGCCCACCGCCTCGCCGCCTTCTCTTCCATCT
The DNA here is from genome assembly GCF_048455015.1 of Haemaphysalis longicornis. Lineage (NCBI taxonomy): Eukaryota > Metazoa > Arthropoda > Arachnida > Ixodida > Ixodidae > Haemaphysalis > Haemaphysalis longicornis. Next base: position 53,204,524 of record NW_027526385.1, on the reverse strand, counting down.
CTTCCATCGGGTTTGATTGATTGATTTGATTGATTGTAGGGTTTAACGCGCCGACGCAGCGCAGGCGATGAGGCGCGCCGTAGTGGAGGGCTCCGGATTAATTTTGACCACCTGGGGATCTTTAACGTGCGCCGAAATCTCGTACACACGGGCGTTTTCGCTTTTCGCCTCCATCAGAAAAGCGGCCGCCGCGGCCGGGAAACGAACCCGCGACCTCGTGCTCAGCAGCGCAACCATCGGGTTTGTAGTATCACGTGTACACCACGCAGTTATCAAGCCGCTATAACGCCGCTGAGTCGCCAACGCACGCCGCTGACGACGTAGTTTGAATGCGTTAAAGATATAAGGCGCGTCACTAACACTGATATCACCGTCGCGTCCGTGGCTTGGTCGGTAGAGCGTCGCGCTGCGGCCGCAAAGTCCTCGGATCGAAACCTGGCGCCGGATGCTGCTCCTCTTTTTAAATATAGAGGAGCACTGCGGACGCCGCCGCCACCGCCGCCGCCGCCGGCGGTGGATGGTTTGGGGTCGCTTATAAAGTGCATTCGCACTTAAAAGTAAATTATGTGTTCGCGTGATATGGAGCCTTATTTAAAGGGACCTTGTCTGCCTTTCGTCAATTTTTTTTCTTAATACTGAATGCTCTCAGAACGTACACAACAAACACATCCAGTACGCATAATAGGGGGTCGCAAAGTACCTCAACCAAAAATTGCTAGTTTATATGCCCATAAGAAAACTCGGAAACCTCCTCAGACGATTTTTTTTCTCTTTCCCAAGTCTTCGCGCTCCTGGAGCGGTTGAATTACGTCACTACAGCAACGTAGCGGCCATTGGCCGCTTCCTTTCTGTTGCAGCGATAAATGGATTCGATAGCTACCTTAGAAAAAAGCCACAAAACAAAGCAGGAACGGAAGGCGGATAGTTCTGCTGCGATGAGCAAATCACGCAGTGCCGCTCCCTACTGGCGATAACTGTAGCTTTGACAGTGCTTGCAGATGCGAAGGGAAGACTGAAAGCGTTTATCGGAAGTGTTGCAGATGTCCTTTTAACGTAAACTATTCGCATGCTTTCCATCCCGTTACAGTTTCAACGGGGAAATAAATAGCTAGCCGGAATTGCTGGCACTCGCAAAAAGGTTGTCTATCTACCGCCCCTGCCTCGTAACTGCCTTTACCCTCTCCCCCTCACGCTCACTCCTCTCCTCTCAATCCACGCATTACGTGTGCAGTAGAGATAAGCTCAATCAATTTTCCCGCGCTAGCACTGCCCGCGCGCCACCTGTTTGGCCTTTTGTTTCAGCTGTTCTTGGAAGAGCTCAAGAGATCATTTGCTTTGGTTTCTGGTTTTACCTCACCTCTCTCCGGCACCATTCTTAACTCGTTGTTTCTTTTAGGGCGCAGCCCTTTGGCGGCCGTCTCTGGGCTGAGCCGCGCCGCCCTCGCAACCGAGTGAACGATGGCAAGAACGACGAGTGAAAGAAAAATTACGCCCATCTTCCCGCGAGGGAACCCTCATGTGATGCGACGCATCGGGGGGTTCAATTGGTCGTAACGTTGCCTTGAGCGTTTGCGCTGACGCTGGTATTGGATTGTGTCAGCCCACTCGCTGAAGGGACCATCGCTCCCATCACGTCTTCATCGGAAGAATCAAGTCAAGCACGGAGTCGTCAAGCAAAGGCACGCGGCGTCGAACGAGAGCGAGCGCTGACTGAACCGCCGCAGCGCGCTACCCGCTTTATATTCACAGCGCCTGAAGGAGAGGAGACAGCGGAGGAGAATCCCGCATGCGCGCACTTGCGCGCCAGAGCAGACGCGAGCGGAGCGAAGCGCGCGCGCGCAGCTGTTGTTTATGATAATGAGACGGAGTGAGAGTGTTGTGCCAGCTGTCGGTGAGAAGAACGGAGGAGAGTTGCACATGCGCAGGTGGCGTGAGGACAAGGCCGACGCCAACGACGCAGGAGGGACATGCCCCAGAGCAAGAGATGCGTCGCATCTAAAAGCGAACGATTAAAGAAAATGCAAAGAAGAAGAGTGCCGCGAAATTGGGAGGGGAGGGCGGTTCGCCGAGGCGGCGTGAGGCAGTGCTCTCCGAAAGTGTGCGGTGTGGGAGGGGAGGGGGCAGTTTGCTGTACCCGCACGAGGCGCTCGACGGCGTGACGCTTGGCGAAAACGTGAGGGGGGCGTGCTCGTGACTATGATGTGCGTTCGCTTAAGATGCATTTCGCGGTCCCTTCCTGAGGCGCACATCGCGCCGCCGACGTAAAGGCTCATCATCGCTGCCATCGAGAGAACCCACGAGTGAGTGCTGCCTTAGCGCACTGCTGCCGCGCCCAACTATCGCATTAGGGCGTATCGTAATCGCTAGCCAATTTTTTATTTGCTATCCTAAAAACCAGCCCAACGTGTACTCTTGAATGAAGCAATGCTGGTACTTTGGGTTGTACACATTTTTTTTGCCCTAAGTATACCTGGTGTTTCTTTTCTTGAGACCAATGTGGAGATGCATGGGCCATGGCGCCGTACCGTGATAGTTTGGAACGCTACTGCCTGTACATGCATCGTGCTCAAGCATTGCTTCACTTAGGCCGACCGGCTGAATCGGATGACAGACAGACAGACAGACAGACAGACAGACAGACAGACAGACAGACAGACAGACAGACAGACAGACAGACAGACAGACAGACAGACAGACAGACAGACAGACAGACAGACAGACAGACACAGGCAGATACAGGCAGGCAGACAGACTTCTGGTATCCGAACTTGGCAAACTATCTTGAGCTAGTCCGCTACCAATGAATGATAGGAGGGGTCACCCCCCAAGATATAGGCTTGCACGAGGTGTTTTCAATGGCGTGACGACTTGGTTTTTCAACGGCGTGAGACAGGGGTTTTGCCGTCGTGTGGCTTATATTTGGTGTTCAAGTTTTTCAGCGCCGTTCTTTTCTCAGATGCATCGGATTTCTGCAGTCAGGCGGGCCTTCATTAGGGTCATTGAACCGTCCCAGCGGCACATCATGGCTTCCTCTAAAGCCTGCTCCACGCAAAGCAGCCCGAACGAAGAGGGTCTCCACGAAAGGTGACCCCACTGCGCGAATCCCGGCAAATGCGACGGGTGCTTTGGCTGCCCCCTGCGCCGCACTGGGCTTCCCTGTGACTGTGGCGGCGTCTATTTTATAGGCTGCGTCTAATATCACGGCTGCCGTGAGAATTACCTCCGCGAAATTCTCACGGCAGTGTCCATAAAAGCTGGCTGGTTTAAAATTTGCTTAACAGTATAACGTCCCAACCTAAACTGACATAACATAACCTCACCAAACCTAACGTAACCTAACGCTGGCTGGTTTAAAATTGGCTGAATAGTACTACGTCCCAACCTAACCTAACGTAACATAACCTCACCGAACCTACCGTAACCTAACCGAACGCGTCATAACCTACCCAAATCCAGCCAAACTGTAACAAACCTAATCTAACCCATCTGAACGACACAGAACACCACCTACATTAAACGTTAGAAATCATGTGCGTCGATAGATCTCTTGATATAGTAAAAACCGGAGTAAAAAAACATTAACAAAATCACAATGACCGAAGAATTATGAAAGTTAAACAAAAAAACACATCGCTATGCCGGACTCGAACCGGAGCCTTTTCTTTTAAAACCAAGTACTATACCACATCGCTACAGTGTCTGCTGCAAACGCGGATTTTCAGCGAATATTCATCCCATAGAATCTCCGGGTAACGTTCTTAGCCAATGAGAGGCGACTGCAGTGAGAAATTTCTGAAGTAAACTCGCACGGTTGCCGTGATAATAGACACTTCCTATTTTATATGCGAAGCAAATCTTAGACAGCCTCTGCACGTTTTTTTTTTGCAACGATTTGTTTGGTTTTTGGCGTCGTTTTCTTTTTTCTTTGAAGCCGCATTCATTGCCCGTTTCAAACTAATCCTCCTCTAGCAAACAGAGTGAACACGAAAGATGCTTAAGCAAGACATTTCCAAACCCCCAATTCCGGTGCGAAAGCTAGTGCATGTCAACATTGTGTAATTCTAACCAAATACTGCGCAAGTTTGAGGCATACCTTTAGCACACAAACGAACATCACAGTCCTTTTTTTACAATTTGCTGAACTACAATTAGCCATAATTAGCATTTTGCTAATAGCCAACGTTGTAACAGTTTCCCTCGCTTCACACTGCGTTCTGCTATCTGCGCCGCACTATAAAATATGATTTCTTGCTGTGAAGGCCGGTTTACAGGCACGAATTGATGATGATGATATTGGTGTGGACGGGATGAACGACACCTTCCTTGCACTTCACCAACGCTGTAAAAAATTAAAGTCCCTCACGTTCATCGCATCTGTTAATAGCCGATCGAAACGAAGATGATGATGATATTTGTGAGGACATTATCAAGAACTTAGTATTCTCTGCAACCCACCAATACCAACAAATTAAAATCCTTCAAACGGACCATCCTTGTTTCCCCTCCTCCTGTAATGTGGTTGGCATATCAGCTGCGGTATTCCACCTTCCTCTACCCGGGCACCAACGATCCGCACAAAGGGAAGCAAGCTATGTTGCTGTAGCGTAGTCTTCCGCTGGATGAGCTTTTATTCTTACGACCTCAGACCACCCCTCGTTGCCTTTCTATCGTCTCTTTCCTTACTACGTAAATTCGCCTTTTCTATATTCGCTCGTCTCCCACGGGATCCGGACACGAGGCATGTGGCTTCAAAAAGGGCAAAGGCTCAATTTCTCTGAAAGGCGCCTTTTTAATTTCAGAGACCTTAAAAGACAATCGACGTACCGAACGTTGCTCTTTTTCGTTCCTTTCACGGCACCCCCTTTTGATCAATCTGAACTCTCCTTTCTTTTTCGGCATTTTTATCAGTGCTCCTAAGAAGACGGTAATTTCATTAGCTCTCACGTGGAAAACGAAAATTGGTTCAGGAATGTCACCGCGCTGCCACGTGCGCGAGATTCTATACGCACGGTGTTTTCGATGTCGCCTCTTGTTAGAGAAAAAAAAAATTTACAAGGTAATTCATCTTTTATCGGTAATGGCATGGACATAAAACGTATTGTATTTTAACGTGGGTTAGAGTAACGGCATACGTGAAAGTATCCTTTTTTTATTTTCGACTAGCCCGCCGTCCTGCCTACGCCCATGTGTTTAGAAGAGAAGAAGAAACATGCTAGAAGCACGCCTACACGCTATTCTACTGGCTCGACGTAACAATGGCAAAGAAGGAATGCGTATTAGCAGGTAAAAACGCGGAAAATAACTACACTGCTCTAACCGTATTGTGACCAGATCTCTTTCTGCAGGACGCGATGAGACTCTTCAAAACATTTTCGAAGCAAAGGCTGGTCCGCCAACCCTTTGCACAAAAATCGCATTTGATGGTAAATTTTGTTTAGCACCAAGAGCGGTGACGTCGCCTACCTCGTTATTTTAAAATTTATAAAAAAAGCAATTTTGACTTGAACACTGTGTCGTATTTAGCCTGTACGTAACCTCGGTTTGGCCATCGTGATGAATCCGCAAGACCAGGTGCGTTTAATTTCAAGCTCGTTATGGGTAAAATTGAAGACAAATCATGAAATTAGATTTCTGAAAATTCCTGTCTGTAATCATTATCATCATCATGAACCTAACCACGTCCACTGCCGGGCAAAGGCCCCACCCGTAGATATCCAATTAGGCCGGTCCTGTGCTAACTGCGACCAATTTATACCCGCAAACTACTTGATCTCATCTGCCCCTCTAACTATCTGCCGCCCCCTGCTACGTTTGCCTTCTCTAGGGATCCACTCTGTTACCCTTAATCACCAATGGTTATCTTGCCTTCGCATTACATGCCCTGCCCACGTCCATTTCTTCGTCTTAATTTCCACTAATATGTCCTTAACACGCGTTTGTTTCCTGACCCACTCCGCTCTCTTCTTGTCCCTTAATGTTACACCTATCATCTTCCGTTCCATAGCTCGCTGAGTCGTCGTCAATTTAATTTGAACCCTCTCAGTGCGCCTCCAAGTTTCTGCCCCGTAAGTGAGCACCGGTAATATGCAGCTGTCATCCACTTTACTCTTCAGGGACAATGGTAGACTGCCATTTATTATCTCAGAATACCTGCCGAATGAACTCCACCCCATTCTTATCCTTCTAATTATCTCTGCTTCATGGTGGGATCCCGGGTCACAACTTGGCGAAAGTAGATATATTAGCTTATCACGTCCACTGCCTCGCCACCTATAATCGATAATAATATTATACGGTAAAATCAAATCCATTAAACTGCGCGTTTTTCAATGCCCGAGAACACAACCAACAGTCTCACCTTATTAAATATGATATTCCCAAAAATTCCAGGATGTCTCGTTTGAGTAATTTTCCGACGCAACAACCAGTTCGGTAACTTTCAGGGCTTAAGAAATATTGGGGGATTCTGAAAGTGCTTTCACGATGGATAACATGTATTTAGACAATCTGTATGCGAAACTGAAAACTAGTTACAAGTATTTGTCTCTTCGTAAACCCACGTTTCGCGCGGGTCTGATGCAGAAACGTGTTTTTCAGCTCGTTATCGGCGCACGCTGCGGTGTGCCTTTGACAGGAAGTACACAGGCGATCGGCTGGCTGAGCCCGTGCCCACGGCGTGGAGTTGAAGCTTGAGCCTCGATATGCCTACATGATTGATGCACTGGCATAGCTATCAAGTATTTAATGAGAATTCCATGTTTTTAATCGCTTTTTCAGTATGCCTGGCTATGAGCACCTGTAGTACATACGGTGCGCATTCAGTAATTGACGTCGGTTAAGACAATAAACATGCCTAGGAAGGTGGTGTCAGGACATAAATGTTAAATCGAGAGCATCAAATGCCCTATTGAGCGAAAAGGCGGACGTCTGCGTCTGCATCTGGGCCAGTAAAACGAATCCTATGGAAGCTTTCCGTATACCGTTCCACAGCGCAAGCTTATACTCCGCAAAGCGGGAGGTAGCCACTCACATCAGTACACTGCAGATGAAAGGAGCGGAAGAAGAACGCAGCCAAATGAGCAAACAGACAACCAGAGAAATTTACCATCGTCGTTAACTCCAGCATTCCACGTTGGAAGGAAGGAGCCCCGGCGCAACGCGCGGGAGACAGATCGAAGACATTCGAAAGTATTAAGCTGAAGCAAAGAGCAAAGGTTAAATGGGCGACAAAGACAAAAAATCCCGGGCTATCTCTACTAACGTGAAACCTGTGGAGGGGAGAAGCATGCAGTGTATTAGTGCATTCTTGGCGTCTTGGCGTTTTTGCCAACGGAGATGAAACCATTGGGGGTTGGAAGTGTACAGCTTACTGTAAATGTATGGTGTCTTTGGAGCAGAAAGCTCTATAGCGCGAGGCGTAAACGAGTTTCCCGGTGTTTTGGTACTATGACTTCATGATACTACGATTACGACGACGACAGGAGACGCCAACAGCCACAGCCCCTGAGGGGCTTCGCCGCTAATACAAGTTTGGTTCATTAGAAAGACTCACTTCTGCCTATGACAATGACAGTAATTTTATCGCAAACTTCGAACAAATAATTGAGATATTAAAGAAAACATGCGAAGCAGTGGCGACTGCCTAGTAACTTTCCGGCAACTTTGCTATGACGTCAAAGATTCTTGTTTGCTGACTGGCAGCGGCTGAACTAACCCATCGCTAAGACACGTGACTGTACGATTGTAGTGGGGCCTTAGTGCCCTTTGACCGCATCACGTGACTGCTAACGTGCAGTTGGCACAATGATAATTATGTTCTCAGTTCTGGCTCATGTGACGTCACTCGTGCCCATAACAGCTAACTGTGGCGCGAAATTTGAAGGTTCTGAATACTGTTTGCATTTTTTCGGTTTAAAAGCGTGTTTTATGGCTGGGATAGATCTAACTGAGGTACTGAAGCCTCGATATTTCAAATTAAACAAAGTTACATTTTCTCTTCATGGCCCCTGTAAGGGGATAGCAAAACAAAGCATCACAAGCGGCGACATTTCGAGGCCCTATGGTAGCAGGGAGTGTGGCGTCTCAGGCGTTTCTCTACGTTCATGCTTTCGCATTGATAACCCATAAAAAATACTTAGGTTCTAAGGACTCTTTAAATCGAGGACGAATATTAGGGGGACACTGGTTTATAACACTGAATAGAATACCGAATATTTACTATCACGCATATGCCGCGTTTTGGATGCAGCCCAATATGTATCCGGCAACGTCCACCGAAAAGCGTAAAGGAACATCACCAAAAGAATATAAGCAAAGCGTCAGTTTCCCTGTCTTTTCCACACTATACCATCAATTAAAGGTGCGATATGTCGTACTCTAGCGTATTTCTATTTTTTGTGTATATGGGTTTGCTGCGCGCCCCTTCCGTATCTGAGAACATCAGTGAATAGATATGTTATTTCCGATAGTATCACCGCCGAGTAGTTAAGCTGCTGTTGCAATATTTTCAAGCAATACCAGCCCATTACACTCAGCTGAAAATGACATTTTCACGAAGAGAAGACCAATTCCGACGTTGATGAAGCCGTTTGACAGCGCAGCTCTCATGGCTTGCAATCTTCATACCGTAAGCTACCCGAGAGCACAGACATACAACTGTTGGCATTGAACTGTTATCAGGGTAAGTCAGCTCTCAGGTTTTTTTTTTTCTTTTTGAAGAAGTTGATGCTTTTGCGCGACGTTACTGAAGTAACTGGCTCCTTTTATGATTTTAGAGGCCTAGCTAAAAATATCGACACTTTGTGCTCTTCTTTTAAACAGTACCAACGTGTAAGAACGTCCGAAAACCTCAATCGCATTACGCGCTCGGCATAGCAGGCGAGCCAGGTCGCACGCATGGTCGCCTCTATTACGTCATGAGTGTTTGCTAGTTTCATAGTGTTTATAGCGAGGTAGTTTATAGTTAGTTACGCACTAAAAAATATACAAAAAACATTAAAAATTTTAGAAGAAATGACAATACTAATTAACGCTAATATTCAACAATACTAACCCCTGAAATATTTTGTCACAATTTCACACACACGCAGAAACAAAGTCAGCGGCAAATAACGCGATAATAGCTTTTAGTTAGTTCGGCAAGTAGTTTGTTAATATATACGATTTAGTTCTAGGAATGGGATGAGACTGACGTTACGTCATATGAACAAAGCTGATTGCTAACGGAGCCCGAGACATTAGGAGATGGAAGAGGCCTTCTTAAGGGTTCCCCAAAATTTCAGACTTACGACCTTAAGGGGACCCCGGCTGTAGGTACTACTGCAAATAATCGGCATAATCAAATAGCAAAGTAAAATTAATTTGTCTATTAACCAACACATTCAAATATCCGGCTCATCTTCAGGTCTCGCACACTTGCACGCGTGTAAACATCCCTAAATTCCGTGGGAAAAAAAAGGGAAGCCGGGGTCCCCTTAAGGCAACAGCCAATCTCGATATTTTTCGCCAACAAAGCCCTCAAGTTTAGGCAAAGCAGTGCTTCGCTTGGGAAGGACAATCAGTCAGTGCTTTAACAACGAAACGTAAGAACAGGATGATCGCCTGCAACAAGTGGCTCGGTACGGAAAATAACTCGGCAGATGCAAACCTGCGAAGTATTTTCTGTATTTCGCATTAGGGCTTCATAGTCACGTCTGGTGAAAGGTGTCCCTAAACTGGGACTTGAATTGCTCGATGGACGCCTCGCTAAATGGACGCGCAGAGAACACCAGCGAAAATACGGTGTTACCTAGACGATAAACAGACACGGCTGTCAGCGTGTGGCCTGGGTTCCTTCGAGCAAATGGCGCCCGCCCTCCCTCTCCCCCATCCTCCCCCTCCCTTTCTCCCTACTTCCATTCCCCCTCTCTCTCTCTCCTTCTCACTATCTCTCGCATCTGGACTGAACATTCGGATTGAATAACGACGCACATTGGCGCTTCTTCCTGCCTTGAACACACGATTTGTTCCTCAGACAGAAAACTGGCAACACGCGTGCGTAGCCTAGAAGCGCCGACTTCTTTCTTCTTAGCCTTCAGTAACAGGTTGATGGCACAAGTTACCAGCTGGCTGGATGGTGACTGAACAGCTCCTCGTAACAGAGGTTGGCTGTGACGTCACTAATATTACCTGTGACGTCACTCCATCTAAATGACTTTTTGGGGGTTGAGATTAGCGTGGTTTTAATGGTGGGGCTGGCAAAACGAAACAACTTTCAGTGGTTCGAAAGCGCTTTTAAAACGCTTTCTAGGCATTGCTCAGCGGGCCTCTGGGTTTCTGTAATTTTATTTTATATTTATTATTTTGTTACGCAAAAAAAACATGTATCTCTCTTCAGTTATATATCTTTGTAGTATGTATTATTTCTGTTGTTTTTTACGCTAAAACTGTGTATGCATATCTGTATTTATTTGGGCATGTATGGCTGCTTCTATTCCTGTCCTCTCGCTGTAAGGTACTAGCGGTCTAGTCAGGCGACTATTACAGTAGCCTTTTGCCTCAGCACCTTGGCGATTTTTGATTGTCAAAAGTTAAACAAACAAACAAATAAATTAATAATAATAATAATAATAATAATAATAATAATAATAATAATAATAATATAAGAATAAATACATGTTCGGGACAATTAAGATACAATGTAACAATGTCTCCTATCAGGGGAGCAGGGGATTAAACCAAGTGTGAATTTACGTTCAAAAGTGCGCAGGTACTAGTGCGACGGGCCTTAACGTGGTAAAAATCGCGGTTTTTCATTACCTTCGTTCAGTTGCGAGCACTCTAGGGGACCACAGCATACACACGGGTGAGAACCGCGGCCTTAGTTCATTTGAGATTGCGTGGCATTGAGGGTCAGCCTCGGCTGTGCACACTTCTTGAAAGAGCACTGTAAGCGTCGTCATATCCAAGTACACGGCCCTTTAAGACGATAAGCGAGACACTTAGCTACAGTTTGGTCCGACCAACAAACGGCTGCGACCGCCATTTACGATGCGCGCGTAGGTCCGTGAAACGTTGTTTACGCTTGGAGGGCCTCACGGAATACGTCTGAGCCCTGAACATTGACGCAGCCTTTCGCCACATCCTGCAACATACAGCAAAAAATCTTTAAGGCACTTAAGTCTGCTTTGGCGTGCTTTGAAGTCAAGAGCCAAATGGGCATCCACTCGCGGTACTTATCAAAAACTTTACCACCCCTTCCTAAAGAAAGATGAGAGCAGCGCAAGCGCTTCGTTCAATCAAAGATAAGTGCGTCCAGTCGATCGCCAAACCTTCAAAGACCCAAATCGCAAACGAAGAATGAACCCATGGAACAATTTTTTCGCACACTAAGTAAACGCATCTACGAGCGATCTAAATGTATACCGATACGTGGTTTATGAGATAAAGGTGTACTACTATTGTACCCCTTCTTCATAATCGATGCGTGTGTTGTCTTATCTAGAACCGTTTCTTTTCGCGATTTTCACGTAACAGTTTTGACACAATCGAAGCCCGTTTCCACGCACGCGCCACGTGTCCAGAGATCTTATCCGAGCTTTTCGGTCGACCAACCGGTCTATGGGGAAATGCATTAGTTTTGTCACAAGAAAGCTTTCGCTTTAAAAAACTTATTTACTTCTACGTGGTGTTTACGTCTCTTTCATCGCGTTTGTTTGTTCTTCATTTGGCTCGAATTACGTCAAGTAAACTGGCGAAACTTTACCCTACAGGTTCCCCAGACTCGCACCAGTTTTTCGAGGATGGGATGCACCTATTCTGTCCACGCACCATCACGTTCGCCTCTCACGCGATATAACTCTTGGTCCCCTTGGCGACGTCCTGAGAAGGCCTATTTATTTTTTGGAAGAAGCGGGGGGGGGGGGGGGGGGGGGGGGCAGGGGGGCGGGGGTAACGCTCTCGGCTCTTACTGCACAGTCCCCGGTTAAATACCCATAAGAGGCGGCCATTTTCTGCAACGGACAACAACAAACACAACGCCAGTTCTTCCACTAATAACGCCCTTACGGCTTTCGCCTAAAAACGCAAGCTCAGCACATTGATGTCGCAAAAAAAAAAACACACGACCCAATGGCTCTATTCGCAAGTAGCATTCATACCCATCATATCTAACTAACAGGCCACTGCGTAATATTTGCGCAGTTCTTTCGGCACTGACGGGATGCTTGAAGACGACGGTATCCAGAGGGCATCAAACAGCAGACGGCCTTTCCCCAAAAAAATCTCGGCTGACGAACTAACTCACCAGTAGGCCTCGGAGTAAGGCCGACCTCCGGCAACGGTTACGGCTTCCGGGCAGTTGGCCGCCGCTGCGGCTGCGGCTGCGGCTGCGACCGCCGAAGCAAACGGACACGTCGCCTGTCCCGGCGCGGAGAACACTCCACCGGCGGCGACAGCAGATGGGACAACGGCGGACGGAGACGTCGTTGCAACGGCGTTCGCGCTAACGGCGCCCAGCGAGGCCCGAAGCCTGGCTAGCAAGGCGCTCAGCGGAGCGGGGCCCGACGCCAGCGTTACTACGCGCCCGGGCGGCGACACTGGCTGAGTTCCCGCCTCGGGGCTCGACGACGGCGACGAAAGCGGCTCAAACGCGCCTCTCCGCCGACGGATCCCACGTGGGGGCCGCCGCGTCGCCCCGTAACCATGGCGACCGCCCGCCGGTGTGGCCTCGCCCCTCACCTCCGCTTTTCTCTTTCATCCGCCCTTCTCCCCGTTTTCCCGCTTTGTTCCTACTCCCCATCGCATCCCCACGCGGTTTTTCTCCTGATGTTGACCCTCTTTCTCTTTCCCCCCCCCCCCCCCCCCGGCTTTCCCTACCTGCTTTAGCAGCAGCAGCAGCAGCTGCTGCTGCACCCAAACACCCTCAAGATACGCCAAAAAGCCTACTTCTCCCGCCTTCCCATTTTCTTACAGTCTAATATTTTAGCACCACCACCATACCTTTCTTCCCGTTTTATCCCATCCGGTACGAACAACGGATAGTCACCGTTCACCTCGTGCTGTCGCGATACGTGATTCCTGAGGCCTTCTCGGGTGGGTGGCCTTGCCGAAGCGCTCACCGCTAACCGAATAGCGGCAGTAGTGCCGCCGCCGCCGCCTGCCGTCCATCGGCGACATACTCCGGAGCACGGAGTGACAGGATGGCGTAAAAGGCGTGACAGCGGAGGGGGAAGTGAATTAGGCTAGCCTGCGTGACGACACGCTATAGGCTGCCGCAGTTCCTTCGGCGAAAGTCACGTAATCATGCCCCGATTCAGATTAGGCCGTCTGGAAAGGCTACGGGAGTTAGCCGTTATCCGTCACGCTGGTGTTTACACTAGGCGAGTTTCCTGAAAGCCAGGACCGTTCAACCGAATTCGGGGTCATGCGCTTTGAGTGTCTGAGTATTTCTTGCTTGGGACAAGGTTCAACTAAAAAAAAGTGCACGAGCTGTTTAGGGCATTGCTGATTTTACGATGGCGTAGCCTCAAATACGCAGCGTACAACACCAAACTTTTATTGATCCAAAGCAACAGAAATGGATCAGTTTTAGGGACGCGCATCGAAATGCCCACAGCTGATGCAAGGTGAGCTGCAGTACGATGTAGAAGAACCGTTGGTAAGCTAGAAGTTTTAAAACGGTTGGACGTAGCGTAGTCAGAAATCAATAGGTCATTCCATGCATCAACCCCAAGTGGAGAAATTGGCCAAGTGGTACGAAGGTGTAGTGGTAAAAATATTTCACTCGGGTGGTCTTCCTATTGTCAGTCCTCAAATTCCTGGTCTGTCCAATTTCCGTCCTTTCTCTTATATTAAACGCGATATCTTCTACACAGATTCGTTCCCGAGCCCATGCCACTTCCAGACCCGTTATCACTCCAAATGTACCCGTTATCGCTTCAAAACTTCCGTTTCAGTATAAGAAAGATCTGTTACAAAAAAATGCCATAAAAGTTTATTGGCAGCAACGGGGAGAAAAAGAAATAACAATTGTTTCATTCTCATCTTTCTTTTAGTTGTTTAAACGCGAATGTGCCTTCATCCGGTGATCGAGTGGTCAAACATGGTCAGCTTACTTAAGCAGCTGGCTAATTGTTCCAGCACAGATTACCCTTTAGCCTTGATAATGTACAGTTGAAGCGCAGAAAGGCTCGCAGAATCTAAACTGACGTTCATTACTGTAACGCCTGAGCCAAAACGAGAAAATAGGTATGCTTCAATCACAGAACCATAAAACAAAGCGCACAAGACCACGGTAGAAAATAGGGATGAGAGAAGGCAGGATGTTGACCTTTCGTACTCGCCCCGCAAGTCCACCTTCTTCACCGCCATTACCCGTCCTCCCCGCTGTCTGTAACCCAATTGCTTCGTTTACATTACGCCTGAGACTGCCTCCTCCTTTCTGACACCGCTGTCTCATTCCGCGCGTCTCACGCCTCTCCCCATCCACTCCTCCGAAAAAAAAAAATAAGCGATAAACGAAAAGACGGGAAGAATGGAAGAAGTCAAGCACAAGGCGCGGTGGCCCCCAATGCCGTGTTCTGTGTCCATCGCTTTTTTTTTCTTTCGCCAGGCTCAGATGTTGACCCCTGACTCCTCCTTCTCCTTCTCTTCAGTCACGGCTGATCTTCCCTCGCTCCCAACCCTTTCCTATTTGGTCCCTCACGTCCTCTACCTAGAAATCCTCTGCTCCCTTTTTTCTCTTGCGCCTTTCTCGGCGGCGGCGATCTCGTTCCTTTGTCCGCGCAAGGCGTGTCGTCATTTAATGCCACCCTTCCTCATACTCCCCCTTACCCGAGAGGAGAGTAAGGAAACAAAAGCAGCGGGCGCAGTACCGTACCCTGCGGCACGCCGCCTCGCCGTTTACGCCGCCGGCTCGCACGGTGTTGACCCCTCCTGGCTAGACTCCGCGGCCGCCTTATTCGCTGTCTTTCCCTCCGCCCCTGCTGTCTTCGGTTCGTTTCTCGTTCTCCCCCATTGCGTGAGGAATCTCGGCCGTTCGCCCCCTGTCACTTCCCTCTCTCCTACTGCCCCGGGCACGCACGGCACCAGCCAGCCTCTTTCTTCCAGGCGAAACGGGTGCGTGGTGGCGTGCGCGAGCGCGATCCTTCGTTT
Organism: Haemaphysalis longicornis; assembly: GCF_048455015.1. Classification (NCBI taxonomy): domain Eukaryota; kingdom Metazoa; phylum Arthropoda; class Arachnida; order Ixodida; family Ixodidae; genus Haemaphysalis; species Haemaphysalis longicornis. Next base: position 53,189,392 of record NW_027526385.1, on the reverse strand, counting down.
TCTTGATAGCCACATGCTACCCCGCACTCGGTAATAAGGGGGAAAAGAAATCGTAGCTATGGAAAAGACAAAAACGTGATGTGTACGGAATAAAAAAAACTAGCGTGAGTAGCGGTGGTGACATGGGGCTGCCTCTTATGAAAGGCAGGATCGCGACCCTGTTCGTAAGTTGTAATCCCTCTCGTCACGGCAGTCGTGATGATGATTATGGTGATGCAATGGCGGAGACGTGCGCACGTGTAGCAAACTCCCTTTATTACGAAATTCTCCGGACAGGTTTCGTCATAAATGACACGTTCTTAAAAGCGCAAATGAGTTTGCTCCTAAAGCCGTGCTGTGGACATTAAAGAATTTAAACAAAACGACATTTGGAATAAAGCGATTTCTTTATAGCGAGTATTCACTGTAAGGACCAATGTCATCATCACCATAATCATCACCATACTCATCAGCTTGCTGGTATGTATGATGGTGATATAAACGCCCCTTTCCTGCGCCTGACCCAAATGTAGGAACGGATGAGCCAAGTTGAAATTACAGAAAAATTATATCGGCGACTGTACCAGCGTACTCAACATATTATTCGTCATCAATATTAATAGTATTACTGTTATCATCGCCAGTTCCTACCGGGAGTGCAGGTATCACGGCTCGCCCTCCGTGAGACCCCATGCTCCCGAAAACAGACACCTGTCCTGCGTCTGGCACAAATTCAGAAACGGACAAGCTTTGTTACCAAAAGCAAAAAAGTTGTATTTGGATCCCCATAATCGTAACAATTATGATAATTGTAATCACTATTGTTATAACCAACAGTTGTATCATCACAAATGTAGACCAAGAGTTCGGGTATCCATGTTCGCTGCTCGTGAAAGCCTATGCTCCCCAAAAGCAAGAAATAATAAAAAATTCTTCCGCACCTCCCCGAAGGGAATCGTGCAGAAATGCGAATGCATTGGGTGCACCGATGAGTGTGTTGCGAGTAAGGGCGTAATTAATGACGAGAGTGTGAACGTAATCATTTATTCATCAGCACCTGTTTGTGTTATCGTTGTACCTGACGGCCACAATCACTGCCTTGTGATCGCTAAAGTGCACGGTCAAAGGGTCTTTGAGAAGCATACGCGCGCAACAGTTTCGCGTAAAGACCAGATCAATGCAACTCCCGTGAATGGTAGTGGGGCACGTGTCGAAGCCGGCAGAGAGACAATGCATAGAGTGCCTGGTCAGCATGTACTCGACCAGCCACTCGCCACTCTTCTTGCGCACGTCAACGTTGAAGTCGCCAGCCAAGACTATGGGGTCAGAGGGTTTGGAGCGCACGCGCACACTTTCCATAGCCACGTCAAGAAATGCATTCGCATTTACGACGACGACGACGACGAAGGCAGAACTACGAGGCGCGAGCGCACGTGCGACGACGACGACGACGGCGAAAGAAATGCATTCGCATTTACGACGATGACGACGACGACGGCAGAACTACGAGGCGCGAGCGCACGTGCGCGCGCTCACGTGCGTTCGCGCTGGAGGAATGCAGGCGCACGCCGGCCAACGGAGCAAGACAACCCCCGGCTAATAAATGCATTCGCATTTAAAAAAATCTGCTGGCTTCCCGCTCGGCCAACTTCTGGCGGTACGACAGCTAGATATTACAGTCGAACACGGATATATCGAACTCCAAGGGGATCGCGAAATAGTTCGATATATGAAAAATTCGATATAAAAAATATGGGCTCTGAGACCTCACCTATGGCGAACGATCACTTACCGATGGGCGCATTCAAGAATGACAACTAATTCCGCACTCACGACGCAACAGGACGCTTTATTTCCGTGAAAAAAAAAAAATCGCTGATCTTGGCCTGCTTCTTCATCCTGGAAATGAAATTAAAGACGCTGGTCTCAATCTTCTCGAGGCCGTCCAGGTGCGACAGCCCAGTTCTTTCCATGTCGCCGCAACAACGGCGAATCAAGCTGAACGCAGCGGCCACTTCACCCGCGGAGTACGATCGTGTAGCCGCCTCCTCGTCCGGGCGATCTTCACCACTCGAGCTATCGGCCTGGGTTCCTGCGACCGCAGCTACAATATCCTCGTCACCGAGGCTCGAAACAGCCTGAACATTGGTGTCAGCGTTCACGAAGTCGTCGGCAGACACTCCGGCTGGAACAGCAGCCGGGAAAAGGGACGAAAACTCACGAAACGTGTCGCCCATGCACTCGTCGTCGTCGTCGCCGTCTTCGCAAGCTTCGGAAAGTTCGGCCGTCACAAAGCCTGCCTTCTGGAAGCAGTTGGCCACGGTCTCCTTCTTCACGCCGTTCCAAGCACTTGTCATCATATGTATGGCTCCCAGCAGGTCAACCTTAAGCTCGGTGCCCACGCGGAGGTTCATCAAAAGCCTATCGAGGAGTCGCCTCCTGTACCCGACCTTCGCCATGCCCGCGCATTCCTCCACATCCTCCTCAACCTCAATCGGGGGTGCAGCGACCGCCGAAGAGCACCTACCAGCTCCCGCGGCGTTCGATATACCCGATGTCGGGAAAAATACGGTTCGATATAAACGTACGAATTCCTATACTTTTGCACAGAATTTTGAAGGGGATAATTTATGAGTTCGATATAGACAATAATTCGATATACCCGTGTTCGATATATCCGTGTTCGACTGTATATAATTCGTGCTTTCAAAACCAATCGCATTTTAATATTCAACGCATGTTAGTAAACCAAGCAAACAGTATCAAAAGTCATGCGATCTTATTACTCCCCGTGGCCTTGCCACGCGTTAGCTGGCATTTTTCGATCAAGCCACGTCAGCCGCGGAACTCATTTCTAGAACCAAGCCTTCGGCGATCCCTGCCGTAATATGTACACGGAAACCCACGCTACCGTCCTATTCTCCTGCCTAACGTTTATGTAACTCAATATTGGATTTGCCACCGCGACCACTGACGATCCTTATAAGTTAGCCTCCTTAATATGCTCAAATTCGCCTGGGAACCCTAATTCATATTCGTCTAGAGATGATTCCCTTGCGAAACACGCATCTTGACGTTGTAATACCGGTTTAACATCGCCCTCCATTATCGTGCTCCTCCGTAACTGTTTTAACACTAAAGTGTTTTATTCCGGGATTGACGGAGATTTCACTTGTCAAATCCATCACCGAAGTGACGCCAGTACAACAAAGCAAGCGGCCTGCAAAGGGTGCACCCCCGTACGCAGGGTCTCCTTGCGGAGAAGCACCCTTTAATACTAACGAGTGCATTATACTTCGGGTTGTTCGTTTTCGGGTTTTATATTTTAACACGAAAGTGTTTTATGCCGGGATACCCCAAGATTTCACTAACGTCATATCCGTCACGGCAATGACACCAGTACACCCTTGCCAAAGCGACCCGCCAGCCGGACGTCGCTCGCCAACCACACCTACAAGACAGCTGCCGACCCGAAAATCATGCTCAGCTGCAGATTTCGCTGAGCATTTCATTTTCGATTTTTACCGATTCCTATGACGGAGGAATCAACCACAGTGTTTGCAACAAGGTGGCAAAGTTACAAGTTAATAGTCTTTCCTAGACTCCTTTTCTACATTGACGCGTATTATCCCAGCCGCGAAAGAAATTTTTGGTTATCACACCCAATAAAGATTCTTCCTCCTTCGACATTTCTGATCCAGGGTTAAGGGGGGGGGGGGTAAGAAACGGACAAGGTCATTAACTCTGTTAATAATCAATATCACACATAATTATTTTTGTGTCCCAAGTTACGAACCAACCACATGCGGATTCGATATATGCTCTCACCACCCGAATCAGCCATTTTGCGATTTACCTGAAGAAACAAAGAACAAAACAATCGAAAAGCTATGCGAAAATGAACTTTTTTCTAACATATTTTTTTTTGTTTTGGCTTTTTTTTTGCTTGCCGGGCAGTATTTTTTAAATTTTCATCCTTGTTCCTCCTTTCCTTTTTTGCCCCGCCCCCCCCCCCCCCCCGGCCTCTCTTGAAATGAAATTCTGTGCATACGCCATTGGCTTTCGCGCCTTCCCTCTCGGGTCTTGCTTTGAAACTCCCTCAGCGTGTTTGTACATTTCACTAAGCTTGTCAGCCGCTTCCTATTTAGACACAACAAGTGGCGCATAGCGTCGCCTCGCCACGCGCGCACTTCCCTCAAAAACACGTTCCCGGGCCGCGCCAGCGCAGCCGTCAACCGAGCGCACATTTCCCCCGCTGCAAGTTCTTTTCTGGCTGTTGACTTCTAACGTGCATTTATTCCCGAAAGCGGGCACTTTTCCTCCCCTTTTCCTGATTCCCTTTTTTTTCTTCTGGCTCTTCTCAATTTCATCCTTCAGTGATTTCGCTCCTTTCTGCCTCCCTCGTTCCCTCTGTGTACGAGCCTCGGCAGTTCCCGCGCTTTTTTTTAAATTCCCGTCGCTATCCTGATGTTTTCTTTTTGCGCACGCCTGCCATTCCTGTGGAGAGCAGCTGTCTCCCGCAGAAAGGGTTGGTCTCGCCTCTCCGCTAAACTCTTTTTGCTCCCACTCCCGTTTCTTCCCTTTTATTTTCCTAGCTTGATTCTTCAGTTCTCTCGCTTCTTACACTCAACGCCTCCCCATTTCATAGCCGTCTTCCTTACGCGTAATCCCGTCCACATCTCGCTTCCCGAAAAGACCTAACCCCCTTTCCCGAAGGCTTGCTTCTTTCCCCGCTGCTTCTCCTTTCTTCCCTCTTTCATGTTCTTCCCGTTAGATTGTTGGATTTTTCCCCTCTTTGGTGTCCCCCAAGACTTGCTTCTACGCCCGCTGCTTTTCATTTTTATTTTCGTTTCCCTGGTCCTCCGGTGAGATTCTTAGATTTCTTTCGCTTCTCCCTCGGCGCTCCTCCAAATCCCTTTTATCATACCCGATTTGTCGGCATGATCTCGCCAGCCAGGCTTCATATCCCGACTGGCTCGAAATGTCTTTCGTCTTGGGTTTCCTACATCCTTGGTCACCTGTCTTCGCCTTGCTTCCTCCTTCTGTTCTCTCGGTTTAGTGTGTCGTCGTGGGTAGAGATTAAGTCAGCCACGTGCGAGGGTCAGCCATGCTGAGGCTGTTTACGAGACACGGGATCATCTTTTTTTTCCCTCTCCTGCCCTTTGCTATCGCTATTACACTAAATGCGAGTGGTTGGTCGGGCTGTTTACCTAGCCGCTGCGTAGGCTGAGTGGGCGAGGTTTCTATGCTGCGGCACACGAAAAAGTGGGATCAATTACCGTCACTGGAAGCCCTATTAACCTGTAAGCCTTCTTTGCCGAAGATGAGGAGGACGAATACATTTAATGATAAGGAGAAGTTAGCTTGTCAGCGAGCTTGACTTGACTTGACTTGACTCGCCAAATGGGCAAAGGAAGCGAAGACACAAAAAACGCACCAGGAACAGTAACAAACGCAGATAAGCACACAAAAACTGAGAGATGCACGTAGTACTTCAAAGCGAAGAGTGTAATGCCTTGTATGTGCATAAAAATGCGTAATTGCGGAAGTTGAGACATTTAATCGTTATATTAGTGTAAACATAGATGACTGTGATAAAAACAGCAGAAGGCAAGAAACAAAAAAATTATCAGTTTATTCGTAATTTCAACGGTTTGCTTGCCATCAATATTCTGCCAATACTTATAGGGTCGTTTGCAAGAATATATGGTAATGCCTGGTGATTGAACCATTTCTTATTTAGCAAGGTCCTAATTTACCCCATTATCTAATCACCAGACGCTCAATTCTTCGTGTTTGTTTCTGTGCAGCTTTCCGGCTCATAGCAGTTCTTTCAAGAGTTCTTTTATTCTGGAAGGGAAACGCCTAGCCTATACATTACATACCTTCTGTTTATACTCTCTGTCAAGGCAAAGAGCCGTTTTACGATGTAAACCGTCACGGGGAACTGAAAACGGTTTCAAAAAAGCCGCACCAAGAAAACCTCTCTTGTTAATCCGGATATCTTTCGCACATAATATAGCTCTAGGATCGACCGAATCTGCATCCCTCCCTTGTCATAGCAGCTACGTTTGGAGGACGATCTCCCTGCCGTAGGGCATCAAGCCCCTAAGTCGGCCTTAAGTAAGTCGACATATGCGTAGGCATGTTTCGGCGGACTTCTTAGTCACGATGACTGAGCGGCCAGGGACTCTTCAAACACGGAATTTCGTGCACATGCTCTCTACGAGTCCGCGAGCCAGATGCTTAAAACAGTGCAGTAGCTCGCCAGCACACGGCCTACATTTACATCCTGTTAGGTCAGCCAGAAAGAGAGGGTACTCGCGGGAATATCACTCGGATGTTGAGTCAAGAAAAGTTCCACCAGAATTCACTGGACGTGGGTATCTCGGGGTGAGGCACTTGAATGCTAGGCGGATAATAACCAACACATAACCAACGCTGGTTAGCGCCTACGACTATTCATCAGAGAAAATGTCTCTATACTGTCACATTTATCTGCACACCGGGCCATTTATCTGCACACTGGGACATTTATCTGCACACCGCGAAAGAAGAAAGAAAGAAAGAACAAAAGAGAGAAAGAAACAGAAAAAGGAAAGAAAGGAAGAAAAAAATAACAGAGGGGAGAGGGACAAAAAGAGAAGAAAGAGATAAATAAAGAGGTAGCGGCATTTCGCAAGGTTTCCCTTGTCTTCGAGAACTCTTAATTCACAATGTCGGCTTCCCCACTATGCGGTCTATTCTAACTAAATAGCAAGCTTTACAGTTGGTCTGTTTTAAAAACGGCTAAGTGTAACCGGCATGCACTGTAAAAAAATTGGCAGCGTGTCTGCTTGCTCTGCTGCAAATGTCGCCGAAAGACAATAGCGTTCTGCCGTCCCTGCAACGTAATTATCTCCCTCTCTCTCCTCTCAGACTTTTTCGATACTGTCCCGTTTTTGGTCATCCCATGGTTAATGCAATGCTGCTTTTCTTAATTCAAGTTTCCCGCTCTCTGACTGTGCACGCGACACCTGGAGGAGGAACGCGCAACTTGTTTTTTTTTTTTTTTTACATTGCTGTTTCCTTCATTTGCTATTAGAAAGAACAGATTTAACTAAAAGAACGTTGCTTCTGTCGGTTATGTACTGGCATCTTCCCGCAAGCACGCCTGAGGTTCTTTTTTTTTTCGCTGCATAAAGGGAACATGCATGACCTATGCCATTGGTTTCAGTGGTTTAAAACGCTCCTTGTTGGAGAATGGTTTCAACTTTTGAAATTGAATCTAATGACAGACAGACAGACAGACAGACAGACAGACAGACAGACAGACAGACAGACAGACAGACAGACAGACAGACAGACAGACAGACAGACAGACAGACAGACAGACAGACAGACAGACAGACAGACAGACAGACAGACAGACAGACAGACAGACCAAAAATTGAGTTTTAAAACAAAAAGCCACCAAGAAATTTGAAATCGTTAAAAAAAGACAGGAGTCGTCTGCAACGCCATAATCCGGAAATTTAGTAAAATGCGTTGTTGGGCTAGTTGGTCCATTATGAATTATGAAATTTGCGCTAAGTGAACTTAGAGAGGAAGGAAGACAAACAATGCGCATTTATTTGCAGGAAAAGAAGACGCCATGGGTTAGCAGCCTATTTAAGGCATCTTCTTTTCATGCAAATAAATGTGCATTGTTCGTCTGCCTTGCTCTCTATGTACACTTAGCGCAACTTTCGTAATCCGGGAATTTAAGTTGCACAGGATGCGAGCTGAAGTTTTAAAGCACGTGTTCGCCGATTTCCTGTCCTCAGGCACAACAGAACGAGAACAGTTAAGTAACTAAAGAGGTCATATTTCCCTAAAAATAATTATGGCAGTTTAAGACACAACGGGCGAACATTGTAGAGTACAATCCACTGTTTCCCGACGGATACAGGCATGAGAAAGCGGATCGGGTTAACGGACTGGGAACAACTGCACTAGCTCATGTATCCCAAATAGCTGTACGTGTTGTCGAAAGAAAAAAAAAAGAAGTGAGGGGGAAAGAAAGAAGAAAGAAAGAAAGAAAGAAAGAAAGAAAGAAGAGAAGAAAGAAAGAAAGAAAGAAAGAAAGAAAGAAAGGAAGGAAGGAAGGAAGGAAGGAAGGAAGGAAGGAAGGAAGGAAGGAAGAGAGGAAGAAAGAAAGAATGCTAGAGGAAAAGAAATACATAAAAAGAAAGAAAAAAAAATTAAGCGAGCAAGTGCTCGCTTAAAAAAAAGAAAGAAGGAAAGGAACAGAAAAAAGAAAGAGATGACTAGAGACAAAAAGAAAGAAATCAAGCAATGAGGAGAGAAAGAAAAAAAGAGATGAATAAAAGGGAAAAAAATGAAAGAAAGAAAGCAGGAAGTCAAGAGAGATAGAAAGAAACGGACGGGTAAAAAAAAAAGGAAAAACGAAAGAAAGATGGAAGGAAAGGGAGAGAGTGGAGAGGCGGGATACGCACACAATCAGTGAGGAGCTTTAAAAGCAGTGCGATGTCCGCTTGAGCTAGTCAGCGTGAGTGAACTGAAAACTCGTAATTTCCGATAAACACACCAGGTTGCGGGTGTGGCGCCAGCGAAATGATGGAAGAAACAAATACCTTCACCAGCGGTATGAATTGATCAGCCGTCCCAGTGGGTCGTCATAATCGTGGGCAACAGCCGCGAGTACGTCCGCCTTCTCGTTTCTCGGAAGACATTCTCCGTTGGAGGTGTCCATTTCACTACAAAATAGCCGCCAAAGACCGCAGCCGCGGCTGGCTGTAAAGGGACTCTGCAACACTTCAGATAAACGCTTTCACTGTTCCCTTCGCGTCTGGAAGCACTGCGAAAGCTACAGTTATCGCCAGCACGGAGCGACACTGTGTACGTCGCTCGTCGCAGCAGACGCGCCTTCCGTTTCTGCTTTGCTTTTGTCGCTTTCTTTTTAAAGTGGCTATCGAGTGCGTTCATCGCTGCAACTGAAGGAAAGCCGGCCAATAGCCGCTACATTGCTGCAATGACGTCATTCGAGCGGTCGAAGGACACCAAGACCGGGAAAGAGAGGGCAGTCTTTTGAGCAACTTTCCAAGTTATCTGATGGACGTAGAGAAGCAATTTCGGGTTGAAGTGCATCGCGACCCCCTTATATTAAGTACTGGATGCGCTAGTTGACTACGTTCTGCAAACATTTAGGATTTAGGAAGTAGTTTGAAGGAGTGTTGCAGGGTGCCTTGATAAGGAGCAGCTGGGTTTACACGTGAAGTCATGATGTTGTGGCTCGCGGTCAGACCACAAAAATGTCAGCCGCACAACCCCGTACGTGACTGCTTGATTGCTTTGCTTCAGTCTCGCCTGTGTGTCAGCGAACATCAGAAGGCTGTCAGTGAATTCGTCAAAGTGATTAGCAACTGTTTTAATGCGCGGAACCTTCGTGCCAGCTCCAGGCAAGTGCTAACACACTAAAAGGTTTGCAAGGGGGAGATGTCAAACAGGGGAGTACGAAAAGCTGGCGTCCATGCGTCCCTTAAGACATGGAGAAAGGCAGCGTCTTTCCCGACTATCGCGCCGCCAATGCTTTTAAAGTGCTCTAGCAAACACTTCCAATCAACTTTGTACCATCACAGTCTCTGCATGTCCGGGTAATAATGTAAGGGCTGCTAGGAAGCCCCTCAAAAGGTCGTCGCACTGCTAAGTGAAGATGGAAAACCAAGTGAAAGTCGCGTAGCCACCCGCTAATTGAGTCACCTCTCCCGTGTGTAAGGACAGAGCTCAAATGGAAGAGAATGGAAAAGCGTAACCAGCTATAAAGTAGGACGAAACTGCAGTTACTCAGTGTACCAACCATAGTCTTGACTTCAAGTATAACTACCCGCCGCGGTGGCTCAGTGGCTAAGGCGTTGCGCTGCTGAGCACGAGGTCGCGGGTTCGATTCCCGGCCGCGGCGGCCGCTTTTCTGATGGAGGCGAAAAGCAAAAACGCCCGTGTGTACGAGATTTCGGCGCACGATAAAGATCCCCAGGTGGTCAAAATTAATCCGGAGCCCTCCACTACGGCGCGCCTCATCGCCTGCGTTGCGTCGGCGCGTTAAACCCCAGAACCAATCAATCGACTTCAAGTATAACTAACAGCTTTCGCACCACAAGCGTATAGCAGACTCCCCAGTGGAAGCCAGTGATGTCCCATAGATGCACCTCACCCGCTTCTATTCACCTACAATTGACAGCATTGTGTCCGTTCGGCCGTTCAGGGAATTGCCGTCCAGGGCATCGTTGCAACTCATCGTGACCGAAAAAAAAAAAGGACTTTCGTTGTCTCCATTAGAGCTCTCTTTTCTCTGCGTAGCTGCAACTGTTTCAAGGCCACAAACCCCGGTCCCGAAAAGAAATTCAAAATCCGGCAAAATCCCACTTCAGACGCCGACGGCATAATCTCAAATGTCAGTAAAAAGGCTTAATGGGCACTTTCACAGCCCCTCGAAGGGCCGTTGATGCTTCTAAAAAAAGTGCTCCAAACCACCGAGTTCCACAGGGGCCGGATTGTTCCAAATCAAATCTCTCCCGTGGAACAAACAAAACATCACGAGCATTGGTAGCGAGGAAAGTACGCCCACGCCAGCCAAACTGGATAGAAAAGTCGTTCCGCCGGGTTTCCCCCGGGCGGCCGTAAAACATTTTGCTACAACCCGAAGAAACAAACAACGACACAAACTGGGAAAACAAAGACGCCAGAGCGTCTTCCCGCAAGCGGGACTGTCCCAGACGTCTGCCCCGTTGCTGATCGGCCGTGATGTATGGCCCCGATTTACAGTCGCTTTTGTCCCTCTCAACCTTACCTCCCTAGTCACGCAAGAAGGAACGTGCGGGCGTACCACCGAGCCACTCGAAAAGAGGGGGAAGAAGACAGGGGATCAAAGGCTCATACTTATGCACATATACATTTATGCAAACCCGGTCGACCGCGTCACCGCCACGCCAGAGTTCCTGCGACGGAGAAAGAAGGGCGCCTAAACGAAATGGGACGTATATACGACGAGCGCGCACGGTAGAGGGCTTGCTTCGAGCTTTTTCTTCTTCAATCTTCGAACGATCGTTTTGGTGTTTTTTTTTTTACTCCTTCTCAGGAGAATGCTAGGGTGACCTTGACTATGCAGTTGCAACGCGAGTAGAAGAAGGAACTGTTGCGCAATTATACCGTCGTATTTCGGTGAAGGGATCGGTCGCGCGGCGCGCCACCAGATTTGGCCGTAAAATTAGACCGCGTGGCCACAAATCAAGAATGCTAGTGTTAGACGCGTTTGAGTGTGCAAGGGCTAAAAGACTCTTTAGTTCTTTTTTTTTCTCGTTCCTTCTTTGTGTATGTTCTATTAAACCCTCATTTCTCAAGAAAATAAGCTTTAGTGTGCCCCTAAAGAGGCCGCTTCGGAAGTTAAACGCTGGAGAAATTCTGTGAATTGTCTGTTCATGCATACGCATGCTTACGACGCTTCTCCGTTTCATGAACCTTACTTTTTTTTGTTCGTGTGACATTAAGAAAACAACCCAACCGAAACAAAACCTTTTTTCTTTGTCGTTCGTTTTTTTTCATTGCTTGGAGAAGCTGGGTTAAACCTGTGTAAGTTTATGAGTTTATTTTCAGTTCCTGCTTCGATTTTGAAATTTTTATTACTTTTTACAGACTTCCTGCGACGGGCGTTGTGTGCCATATATGGCTCTCAATGGCCAAATTGCCAGTTCCGGCTGTCTGCCAATTCACAGCGGGTTATTCGTCCCTGAACTGCCTCCGACCTTATCTTCAAGTGCTCAGGTCAGTCGGCATTGACATTGGCCAAGCCCGTTTGATGCGCATACGGTTATCGTCAAGGGATGTTTTAGTGACGAACGCTATTATCACGGGTGATTCGGGCGAAAGCTCGATTACTACACGTTTTCCCGCTCAATTTAATCCAATAGCCATACAATTCCATATTCCAGGCGCCAGCCAATTTAATCTAAGTGCCATATAATTTATTCCAAGTGCCATCTAATTTAATCCAGGTGGCAGGGAATTTAATCCAAGGACCAACCAATTTAATCCAGACGCCAACCAAATTAATCCAGCTGTCAAAAGGTTGTTCAGAAGTGTATTGTGCGATATTAAACGCAATCAGGTTTGTGGACTTTGTAGCACGTGGTGTGGTAAAATGTGGTGTTTCTTGATCCAATATGTGCAAAATATCTTACGGGAACAGCTTAGTGGACATTTACTCGCACACGCAGACCAAGGGCGCGCTCTTTTCTGATACGTTGGTGCCATGTGCTGATCGCCTGCGAGATCAGCAGAATTATCGTCGGCTCGCGTGTTCTTGCGCCTAGTAACTCTGGCTGCGCCCAGAGCTCTTGCGCCAGAAGACTTGCCAGCGTATTGTTACGCGGGCAGACGATACTACTGACGCGAGCAGGCAATATTTCTGACGTGAACAGACAATATCATAATTTGGAAATAATACTTAGCAGTGCAGAAAAGCATTAATTTATTCAAAATCAGAATGCACACAATATTTAAGGTGTTTTTATCAAAGGAACTTCTGAAAGCATTCTAAAGCGGGGAGCAGACGACACTTGTGACGTGAGTTGTCGACAGCGCTCTCGCAGACGACCAGCTCACAGCACGCGGCACCAACGGACCAGAAAAGACCGCTCTCATGGTCTCCGCCTGCTAGTAAAATGTCCATTAAGTTCCGCGCATAAGAGATCTTGCACATAATACATCAAGGAACCCCGCGTTCTCACCCTACCACGCACTCTGACCACGCGCAACAAAGCCAGCAAAGTTGCACCTAATTACGTACAAAACACTCCTGAACAACCTTCAAACAGCTGGGTTAATTTGGTTGGTGACCGGATTAAATTGGTTGGTCCTTGGATTAAATTAGCCGGCACTTGGACTAAATTAAACAGAACTTGGATTAAATTAGATAGCGCTTGAGTTAAACTGGCTGGCGCCTGGATTGAATTGTATGGCGATTGGATTAAGTTGAGCGGAGAACCTGTAGATACGCCGTAAACATTTTCCCCTTAATAAGTGTCGCAAGTCTACACGCTTAAACAAACGCGACCACAAGCGGCGTTGTACTGGATCGCGAATTACGTAGTCCTTGGTATGGATAATTGAGATTGACCCGAAACCCCCATCGAGAGTTTCTTACGTGCGTAGAAATGGTGAGTAGCGGCAGATCCGGAACAGCCTGCTTTGTACCTAATTGTTCCCGGTCTGCATGTGTCAAAGGCCTAGCAAAAAGTGCGAAAAGAGTGTCTGTGTAGGGGAAAGGGTGGAGGTTCTTTATAGAAGCGATTGCCCCGCCCTCTGCCCCAGATTTCTGGCAGCAGGGGGTGGCGGCAGCCATGGTTACGGCTCCCACAACGCGCTACTTTGAATCTCCGTCTCAGCCATACAATACAAGGACAATAAAGGCGTAGAGATAAAACCGATGATTCACATCGATCTGTTCCTCGCTATTCCTCGCCCTTTTTTTTTCCTCTCCTCCCAATAGGTACACTCATCGACAAATGAAATGCGAACGCGAAAATAAGAACCAGAACACGCTAAATTGAGAAGTACTCTTGGTAAAGGTGAAATAATGGCGCACTATTGGTATATTTGGAAAAGCACAATTTCACAACCTTGTTTTCGTAACTAAGCCACACGCCATTTTGACTCGCATTGAAATAAATCGCGCTGTTTGTATGTTCTGGTTCCCATTTTTGTGTTCTCGTTTCATTCGTAAATCACTTGTACATTTGCACATCGTTTTATTTGCAGAGCAACCTAAAAAGATGTTCCCAGGGCGTTGCCCAAGAAATGTCACGTGGATGGATAAAGCGCGTTTTGATAGACAGCAAGTAAAAATAAAAGACCCAGGTATCATGTGCGCGTTGACACACTGTCGAAAAGTCCCAAGCACAGCAGACGTACGCTAACACTTATATACCGAAGCGCAAACACTGATACACAAGAGCCCACTTGTACATCGAAGAACACACACACACATACAAAAAGACGTCCTGCAATGATTCTCGCATAAAGAGGTAAATAACTGCTACACGAGCTCAACTGGCAGGCCAATCCATCACTGTCACTGGTATACCTGGGAGTGCGGAACGTGGTTTTCAAGACCTTATCGCTGGCTCAGCCCTTCCACGCCAAACACTTACAGACTGAAATCGAAAATTTCTTTCTTTGCCTTTTTTTTTTCACAGTCTGCCCAATCCAGACACCAAGAAGAAGTAGAAGAAGAAAACAGAAGAAGAAGAAGAAGAAGAAGAAGAAGAAGAAGAAGAAGAAGAAGAAGAAGAAGAAGAAGAAGAAGAAGAAGTAAAAGCAGAAGAAGAAGAAGAAGAAGAAGAAGAAGAAGAAGAAGAAGAAGAAGAAGAAGAAGAAGAAGAAGAAGAAGAAGAAGGAAAAAAGAAGAAGAAGAAGGAAAAGAAGGAAAAAAGAAGAAGAAGAAGGAAAAGAAGAAGAAGGAAAAAGGAAAAGAAGAAGAAGAAGAAGAAGCGTTCTTCTTGAGCCGTTAAACGGACTTTTCCTCCGATGAAATAAAAAGAACGGTAGAGAAAAAACGGGACCACGTTTAGGATTCCAACACTTCGCCGCCAGCTGGAGAGAAAACGGAAAGATGAAGAAAAGCATGAATGCGGGGAAACAATACAGCGTAAGCAATGCTGTCGCTCACAAGTTAAAAGCCAGCCTCTGGGTTGCTATTTTTCGGGCTCCTTCTTTAATGATTTTTTTCCAAGTCAAGCTGTTCATCCGCTGATCTGCCCCGCGTGCCCCGACTTCGCTGAGGCAGCGCCAACTGAAAGCGGAATAATCTCGCTCTTTTCATCCGCCTAATGACGTAAACACGGTACCCTTGTTTACCTAGAAGGTGGAGGTCTTCGGGTTGCGCCGCGAAGATGGCGGGCAGCCGAGGCGCCCTTAAGGGCTGTACCCGGTAAGGCTGCAGGGGGATACATATGGGCCGAGATGCGTGGTCTTGTCCTGCTGAGCCGGCCAATATTATGACCGGAGCTCCGGCGCCAAAATACGAACGCTTTTCTCCTTTTCTTTCTTCCTTTCCCGCCTCCGACACGGGGGAAAAGAGGGGCTATTGCTGCAGTCACATCGGCCGATTCCAGCCACAGCAGCGGGCGTCGACGGAACAACTTTTCGCCCTGAGGCGGGCCAGTATAGACTCAGAAGCTGCCGTCATACCCGCCGTATACGCGCGCAGTCTTATATATGAAAGGGAATCATGGGTCTGCCGTTTATATTTGCTCCTTATTTTTTCTTTCCTTATCTTTGTTTCTCGGCGGCGAGGGAGGGAACGGTCATCTCGCTGAGCGCTTGTCTCGCGATGAGTCCGGACGGGGGGGCTTGGGGGTGGGGGGAGTGGGGGCTAACAAGTTGCCGGAGACCAATATAGCCCTTGCGGCGGTCTGGCCTCCGCTATTGGGCCCGGCGCTACACTGCCTAAGACGAGGAAACTACCGAAGAGGCTGCCCTGAGGTTGGAAGATGGACGCAGTCCGGGAGGGCGAGAAAGCGAGTTTCCGATAACGATGGGATGCCGGATGCGCAGGCTCGCTCCTTTCTGCCATCGTTCGCGAATGCTTTCGGGACATCACGGCGGTGATAAAAAAACACAGGCGGTCTCCCTGCGCCTGCCTCGAAAATCGAGGGAAAGCAACATACATCCTCTACGTATATAAATGTTTTGCCAATACCCCACGGAATGTAACACTTCTCTACAATGACATCAGCACCTGTCCGGAATGCGCCGCACGTTAGGCCTAACGTTTTGTTTTCAGGTCTTACGGCGTCAACCGTACACGCAGCTTGACGTATAATGAGTAGTCTTAGTACTAGTAGTAATGGCACAGGTACAGTTTAACGGTAGAAAATTTCACACCCACCTGAAGTGCGGCCGTACGGCTGCATAGCAAAGCTTTAAACCTTTTCACCTGTCAATTTTAATGAGATCAGGACACGTTCTGGGCTCTGTTGCGCATGCGCAGTTATATAGGGCCGCTAGCACAGCCCACTGATAAAATGGCAGCCCCCAGGGCGAAGAAGTAAAACGGTCTATACACCTTTCTAGAAACTTCGCAGTGGAAGACATATTCGTCCTGGTCCAGGATTCGAACCCGGGACCACCGCCTCTCTAGGGCAATCGCTCTACCAAACGAGCTAACCAGGGGCTAGCCGTCTGCATCGCGAAAGCCAATTGATCAGCAGCTCTGAGTCAAGAAGTGTTAATCGACCAGATTTAGGAGAAATCACCGAAGTGGAGTAATTTTCTGCGTATAGAGAAAACCTGAAAAACCCACCCAAAATGCAGCCGTACAGCTACAAAGGAAGTACGCTTTAAAAAATACGGAAGCACCTAGCCTTTTGAAAGCGCCATGCACGCGCCATGCACGCGCCATGTACGCGCCTTGCAAGACGGCGACGAAAAACTGCCGTAAATTCCAAACCAAACAGCCCAGCAACAAAGGTGAGGCTCAACAAAGCTTCCCATCACGACAAAAAGGTTAGCTTTCAGGTCCCACTACAAGGCCAACGACGGCTCCGAGGCCCACCGGAAAACATCCTCATGGCCTCCCATCATTCTTCCCCGTCTCCCTGTTTGCTACGTCTTCTTCTTCTTTAGTGATGCTCGTCGTCGTCGCCGTCCACCCGCCCCCCTAGAGGACTGCGACGCCAGCGGACAACGGCCGGCAGCCGCTCTCGTTACGGACCGGATAGGTGCGCACGACCGGAAGAAATCCTTTCTCAGCCGCGTCGGCGGCGACAACGGCCTTCGCGACCGTGCGGGGAGGAAGACGAGAAAACGCCGACGACTGCAACTCTGACTGCGACAACCACGACGACCACCAACCCGATTAAAAGGCCCGGTGACAACAAAGCTGCACTGAGCGATTAACTAGGCGCATCCTAATTAGGCTACAGACTGCTGAGGCCTCTATTTGGTTCACAACTTACGCCCCCTGACGCTAGCAGCGCTGTGGCGTCCGGATGGCGTTCCCAAGGGCTTCGCTCTGAGCTCAATGCTGTTGCGACGACCCGGAAAATAGTGAATAGTCCAGCTAGGCCCGCTTGCTCGTAACCGATAAGGGCCCCGCTTTCCGGCCGCACATCAGCAAATATTCGCTAGGGTACGCCGTGAGGAGCTCGTGGGCGCTGAGACGTTGATTAATTTAGGAGGCCGGGATGCTGCGTCTCAGGTTGCGGATGATGGCGAAATGGAACACCGGGAGCGGGGTGAAACTACGGATGCGAACAGTTTCAGCAACCGAAAGCTATGATGTGGCTTAAAGGAAGAAAAAATACAAATTCGCTGAGTTTGATGGAGTTAGCCTTTGGTAACACACTCAGCTCTACTCCAGCCACGAAAGACGTCTGACAAACACAAAACGCATAAAAAAAAAGTGACGAACTTTAAAACTTCGCGATACAGCTATGTAAAATGTGCAATAGTGGCATAATACGGGCCAGTCCTGAAATCACAGCTATCAGTGTGTTATTTGCACGGCAGCATTCAAGTGATACAATCAAACGAAACTAAAGGCCCCACTACAATCGTCTAATCATGTTTCTTGAAGGTGGCTTAGTCGGCGGCCGCCAATAGCCCAAAAAAGATTCTGTGACATCGCAGAGAAATCGGCGAAAATTGGCTGGGAAGTCGCAACTGCTTAATATCTTTTCTTTGCTATCTTTTCTTCGATAGTTTGCAATAAAACTGGTATACTTGTTATCGGGAAAAAGAAGCTTCTTTAATGAACCGTGCTTGTAGTTTGTCTTCATAGCCCGTTTAAAGAAAGGCTGTTTAAATTTAGCCGGCTGTATGGTAGAACATGCGGTCCGTGTTTAGTTTAAAGGGACCCTGCAACACTTTCGATAAGCGCTTTTTCACTCTTTCCTTCGCGTCTGGAACCACTGCGAAAGCTATAGTTATCGCCAGCACGGAGCGGCGCAGCGTGATTTGCTCGTCATTCCAGATACGCCTTCCGTTTCTGCTTTGTTTTTGTGGCTTCAGTTGCAGCATTCGAAAAGCGTTCATTGCTGCAACTGAAGGAAGAACAGGCCAACAGCCGCTACATGGCCTTAGTGACGTAATTCTAGGGATCGAAGAACATCAAGGCCGGGAAAGAGAGAAAAATGTTTTGAGCAAGTTTACAAGTTTGAGCGCAGTAATTTTTGGCTGAGGTACTTCGCGACCCCCTAATCTAAGCACTGGATGTGTTCGGTGAATACGTTCTCCAAGCATTCAAGATTAAAAAAAAAAGTTGACGAAAGTGTTGCAGGGTCCCTTTAATCGGCGAAAACCGCGTTCTCGACCTGTACAGATGCAAGGCTTTGGTCCTTTTCACCGGCAGGGCGCAGGAAAGGGACATGGGGCTCGGGGAGCCCCATCATTTCAAGAAATGAAATAAACAATGTACGCGCAAGTGAGATTTGAAACTACAGTAAACCCTCTTTACAACGAAGTTCTCCGCATAAGGAACTGGCTTTCTTATAAACAATACTTCATTATAAGCGAGAATGATTTGCTCTCAATGCACTGGAGTAAGGACCGAGAAATACTTCGTATCAAACGCTATTTTGAACAAATCGATTCTGTTATAACGAGTGATCAAGGAATATTGAAAGTTGTATTCAAGACTTCCTTCACTTGAAGCAGCCTTACATCAGAATGCAGCCTTACTGTATTTTTAAACCTTGTGGGCATGTGAGGGGACCGCAGTGCGCGTGCGTCAACGTGGTGTGCACGACGGCTCGCGTCTAGATACGCGCGGGTAACAGTCGCGTAGATTGGTGGCCGAGCATGCGCGCTCCAGCACGCGCAGGACCAAAGTGCGAAGGAACGGGCAGGCGGAAGAGAGATAAGGGACGGCGGCAGTAGGCGTGGGTGTGTTGTGTGAGTGGTGGCGGACGAGGCATCGCCACGGATTTCGGACGCGACGGGACACAGCGGCAAGGCGTCTAGTGCGTGGATACGAGGTTCGCCGCCCAACCTGCACCCGGGACAGGACGATACCGCCAGCGACCGTTACGAAACGTGAGTGCTGCCCTGCGGACCGGTGTTGCCCTGCACCCGTCCCGCTCAAGAGCCGATAGTTTAGTTCTGGCGGTTTCAAGTAATAAACCCTTTGTTTGCTTGCAAAAGATTGCGGCCGTATTTTTCGCCGGGTGAGCTGACACAAACCGGTTTCAACGAAGGAGGATCCTTCATTCCAAGCCTTACGTCACTCCAAGCCTTACGTCACTCGTTACGAGTATCCAAGCCTTACGTCACTCGAAAAGCTGCTAACGTAGACGCTTTCCAAACGTTCATCGTGCACATCGCCCGCGGGGAACTAACAGCAAACAATCTTTAAAAGCAAATAATCGTGGTTTTGAACTTTCTCACGGGATGACCCCACATTCTCGAACATTGCTAATAAAGAATATAATGAAACATCTAGAAATTTGCACAATGGAGATATGAATTCTCACAACGTAGGAAATATACCTGGTAAAGTGTAGCTGTTTTGTACCAGTGCCTTACGGTTCGCGGAGCCGTAAAACTGTTCAACACGCCCATGATATCTCGCAAGTCAAATAAATTTTTTGCGGTTTCCCGTTAACCTTTTGCACAAATGCAATGACACCAATTGCCTAAAAGGTTGCATGTGGTCTCTCTTTTTGTGTAGGAAGAGAGAGAGAGAGAGAGAGATAGAGAGATAGAGAGAGAGAGAGAGAACACAATTTAGAACCATAATCATCATCATCAACAACAGCAACAGCCTATTTAGGTCCACTGCAGGACGAAGGCTTCTGACATTGACTTCCACCCGCGTCTATCCTGCGCCGCCCGTGTCTTTTCTTTGCCTCCGAATTTTCTTATTTGGACTCTCCATCGATTTAATCGCCTTCTACCCTCTTCTAGTCCGGTCTTTTGGTGTTCATTCTGTCGCCCTTGTGGTCCACCTGCTGTCAGTTCGTCGTACTACATGGCCAGCCCAAGTCCATTTCTTTTCCTTAATTTGAACTAAAATATATTCTACTCGAGTTTTCACCCTAATCCAGGTTGCTCGTTTCCTGTCCCTAAGTGTTACTCCTATCATTATTCGCTCCAGAGCAAGTTGGGCGGATATAAGATTGTTTTCTAGTTGTTTAGTAATACTCCAGGCTTCCGCTCCGTATGTCATCACCGGCGGGATGCGTTCTTCTTAGGGATAGAGGAAGCTTACTTTTCCTAACTGGCGAGTGCTTGCCGAGGGCGCCCCATCTCAATCCTATACCGCGCCGGATTTCTTATTCGTGGTTGGGGTGAGCACTGATCATCTGGCCAAGGTAGTAATATACTTCTACTTGTTGCAGTGTTTCGGTATCTATGCTGAAAACGACGCTTTAAGCGTCTTTATTTATCATTACTTTACATTCATTCATATTGAGCTTCAGCCTCACGGTCGTGCTTTCTGGTTGTGGTTCCTCAAGCATTGTTTGCAGGTGCTCAGCAGTCTCCCTCAGCAAGACTACGTCGTCTGCAAACCTCAAATGACTCATGTATTCCTCGTTCATCTGTAAACCTGTTTTCCCAGTCAAGCTTCCTAAGTACACTCTCCAGACAATCTGTGAACAATTTTGGCGAGATCGTATGTCCTTTTCGCACCCCCTTTCGGTTCGGGAATTTTTCGCTTTGATTGTGAAGGATTAACCTGCCCGTTCATTCCTTAGATATGTAGTCTAGTGGTCGCACGCAGGCCTCCTGTATTCCTTGCTCCTTTAAGGCGTCTATCACCGTGGCGGCGTTTATTGAATCAAACGCTTTTTCATAGTCCATAAATGTCATGTAAAGCGGCTTAATCTGCTCTGCGCATTTTTCAATTACTTGGTGGATGACATGGATATGATCCATTGTACAGTATCTTTTTCTAAACCCAGCCTGTCCCCTGTGTTTTGTTGGAACTCGAGGCTGTCATTTATGCGGTTTACTATAACCTTGTTAAACAGCTTGTATACAACTGACAGAAGGCTGATGAATCTGTGGTTCTTAATATCTTTGCTATGTCCCTTCCTGTGAATAAAAACTTATGAATTCAAACTTGTGAATTAAAACCTTATTATGTCCCTTCTTGGGGTTCGATGCCCGCTCTTGCCACCCGTTTTTTTTTACATCTGCAGTTTTAGTCATATTCACGGCTTAAATTAGATTTATGTATTTTAAATAGCTTTCCCCCGTTCCTTAGGTTAGGTGAGGGTAGTTTACGTTACGTTACGTTAATGAAGGGCGGAGTAGTGCCAGACGCGGCATTTTTTCATCAAGACGCCGAAAGACGTCACTCTAATGGAGTGCTTACAGTACCGTCGCACAACACGCTAGACACAGCTTTTTTAAATCACCCTAACCACTCTATCCCCATTTGTTTGTATCCTTATTCACCTTCCACTCGAATAACGGGAATTAGCACGCCCTCTTTTTCATGCACGCCACAATAATATTCGGTCCAATCATTATCTTGTCCAGGAGCCGCCTGAGGAGCACCAATGAAGCTTCTTACCCAGAAAAACTAGGAACAAAAAAAAATAAGCATTCGTACTATATGTCAGTAGGAACGGGAAATGGTATCACGAGTAGGCGGCACCCACCAACCTCTCCCCGCTATTATGGAGGCCGATTCTTTTTTCTTTGTCTTTTCACTATCTCGGCAAGACGCTTCGTGATAGGCTGGAATCCCCGACTCGGGTTCCACCATAGGAATCACTGAACAATGGCAACAACAAAAAAGAAATATATGCCTATTCTTCATTCCTTCTCTATCCTATTATCTTAAAGCAAAGCTTTCTACGCCTACCTGCCAACGGTTCTTTCGTGGCGAGCGGGACAAAAAACTCCCAACGCTTTTGGCGATGGGGAGGGCGCTTTTCACGCATGGAGCACAGTGTAGATGGCGCGGCGATAGGGCGCTATTACCCAGCGTTCCCCGCACGCGGGTGACTGCTCGCACCGGCCGGCGGGTCGGCGAGACGGCTTTGTCGTCTGCTTTAGTGACAGTTGTTTTGGGCCAGTTTTGGCGCTGCTTCGCGTCCATTGCGCGCTTTCTTCGCTAGTCTTGATTAACTTTTTCGACAGCATTTAGACTGCGGAATAACCCAAATCCGAAGGAATTAAGTGAGAGTACGGCAAAGATACGTTAAGCATTCGTTTGCAGGGCGGAAAAACGAAATGTAGAGGCCACATACATCTGGCCGCTAGAGAAACGCTACCTTTTGCGCACTGCCTTCCACGAATGGGACTCCTATATTGGTGAATACCAGTTCGGTTGTGTTTTAAGAGGTATTCCAAAAGGCGAAATTAGCAAGTGGTTCTGATAAAGAGCTATATAAAAGTATCCTTAGCTTTCTCGCGGTTCTTAAACTTACGAAACTGACTAGTTTAAATCGGTATAGATGGGAATAAGCTCACAAGCCGAATAGTTTCGGTGTGTGCGCTTGTGTCGCGCGGTGGTGCAGCCCCGAGCTAGCACATCAGGATGGCTAGGTTCCGGTGTCTCACCCTTCGAAAGACGCTCCTCTCCGTTTTCTTCCCGCCTACGCACGGCCGGGATAGAGCGGCGGCGTCCGCCGCTCTATCCCGGCCGTGCGTAGGCGTCCGCCGCTCTGGCCTGGCCGTGCCCGACGCTGCTGCGTTCGGGATACCGCCCCCGCGAATACCAGGTAACGGCTGAAACAAATTCTGGTTTCACTTTTAAAGATGATAGTCTTTCTTGGGCTACTTAAACCCAGAAATTTTGGTCTGTCTGTATGTCTGTCTGTCTGTCTGATTGTCTGTCCGTCTGTCTGTGACTCTATTCAGCCACCCGGCCAAACCAACACAATGCGTGCGCCATAGTCTTATATAGTCACAGCTAAATCTACCCGTCTATGTCCGGTAATCAACCGGCAACAGTTACGCAAGGTTCCAATAGATAGGTTCCACGTTCTGCTTGCAACGCACGTGGAGTAGGGAAACGCGGTTCTATAAACGTTGAAGTAGGGCGCCTCGATTAACGCGCGTCTTCGCCGTACGGCAGCGTTCGCATCGACACACCCGGTTTGGAGCAGTGGAAGGCGGGAAATTTAAAATGATTTAAGCAAACCTTTGGCGTCTTTACCTTCGGAGGAGCGCGACGCAAGAGGAACAACATGAGAGGTGAGCGGGAAAGCGAAGGGAGGCATTTACTTCGCAAAAGCCGATAAAGACTACCGTCTTTTGGTGGCATTTGCAACGAAAGGAGCAGATACGCGGACAATTCTTTGTAGAGCCACGTGTGTGAATTAAAATGCTGTCGCTTCGGCCATTGTTGTGGTTGTCGTTTAAAGCTTTGCTTTTCAACCACCTTCACAGCGTGGATTAGAGCCAACTTTTTTGTTTCATTCTATTCTGTTGTATTCTATTCTACACTATTCTACTCTACTCTACGATTTTCTGCTCTACTCTACTCTATTCTGCTCTATTCTAATATTTTTTTTCTATCCCAAGTCTATTCCCTCCTCCGTTCTTTTTAAGCCGAAAATCCTTGCTTTCCCTATCTGCCAAAAACCGTCGCGGTAGTCGCTGTTGTTGCTTTCGGGTCAAAAAATGGGCCGCCGGGTAAGGAGTAAACAGACACGCATGTGTGATCGGATGAGATGCGAATCCGGGTCTCCACAGTAAAAATCCAATGAGGTTCCACTCCGTCAATAAAAAATGGAGCCCCAGCCCCGCACGTACGTTTCCAGTGACGAAACAAAAGTTAAAGCAGTCCGTGCCCCGTGACACGTGAACGTGTCGGCAAATAAGTAAAATAGGTGCATCCCACTCACGCAAAACTACACTTTAAAATGATTTACACCCGTAAGGGTGTACACGACTGCCTGTAACACCCTAGCAAGTAAACAAAATAAAACACCCTTTAAGGTGTTTTGTTGTTTATAACACCCTTACAGCCTAGAAAAAATACAGAAAACACCCTTTTAAAACACTCTTTAAGGGTGTTTTAAAACCAGAAAAAGGGTATTTGAACAGGGTGTTTTAAAGAGATGTTTAAATAACCAGATACACCCTCTCAAAGGGTGTTTCTGGTTATTTGTGGATAGGATGTAAGGGTGTTATAAAAAACGGTGCAAATTATTTTACTGTGTCTGATTCTAGGGTAGCTGCGGCGTGCGTCGCATGTTCGCCTGTTGTGGTATTTTGCCCCAAATAACGAAGAAAGGAAAAACTCCCACCTCCTCTCGCGGGAACCCCTGTGTAGATGCGACGCATAGGCGGAGCGGCGAAGGGAACGCGTTTTATAGCGCGCATAACGTTGAGGGGACTGCGTAAGCCGGTCCCAGTCGATGACGACGTTGGCGTACTTCTAAAGCGGCGTGGACTCTAGGTGTTTGAGCCAAGCGTGGATGTTGCTTCGCCGGAGAACGGCACACCGGTTATATGCGCAGCGCGCCCGAAGGAGAGGAAACCGCGGAAGAGAGAGTACTGCACATGCGCCGGCCCCAGCGCGTCTGCCGCGGCTATGACGCAACACAATCCAACACAATCCACCTTAATCCAATCCAACCGAATCCAAGCCAAGCCAAGCCAAGCCAAGCCAATCCAATCCAATCCAATCCAATCCAATCCAATCAAATCAAATCCAATCCAATCCAATCCAATGCCCCTCGCGAGAGAGTGTTCGTTATCGGAGAGGAGAGGGGGTGAGCGGCGGAGAGCGCAGCTCGCGCGGCGAGGAGAATGGCAGAGGGGTGGACAACGCCGACAACGACGACAACGCCGGAGGGACAAGGCGAGTGAATCAGATGCTCTGCATCTAATAAAGAAGGAGACGAAAATATAATGTCTTAATACAAGGCGTTATAGAATACGAGACTTTATCAAATAAATACCGCCTTATCGCCCGGATAAACGATGAAAAGTGTGTTCATTTGAGCCAGTCTACTCAGTGCAACCAAAAACGGGAGCCTGAGAAATTTACTTCAGTGTCCCTACCTGGTTCGACCAAGTTTGCACAATCGCATAAAAATTTCACGACTTTCTCTGTTTCACAAAATCTATTTCCATAACCCACCTATGAGACGCGACCTTTTCTCACGGACCACGTACATATCATCCCGCATTGACCATCCGTTCAAGGTTGTCGTTCCAGCTGGCCTCACCAACGCATTCTCCGATTCATTTCTCCCCAAACCATCTGAGGAATGGAACCACCTTCCCCACCACATTGTGTCCATTGAAGATCCGGCATCATTCAAGAATGCACTTTCTGTACATGTAATGCAGTAACCTGGTTTCTGGAAATATGCTTGTGTTTACATACTGCCTGTACGTTTACACTGTTACCTGTTTTCATGCACTGTACCCACCCCCTCTATAACGCCGTAAAGGCCCTGAGGGTACTCATAAATAAATAAATAAATAAATAAATAAATAAATAAATAAACTTTCATCACCAGGCTTTCCACTTCAATGCACGAAAGCGTGCCCCGATAAATCTTGTTCTCGGAGCGGCATTGGAAGATTTTGAGTCGCAGCCACGGCGTTTGGAAACAAGGAACGTGGTGCTCTTAAGACCTCGTGCACTTAAGTCACTTAAATCACGCGGTGCACTTAAGTCACTTAAGTCACGTGGTGCACTTAAGACACTTCAGTCACATGTTGCACTTAAGTCGCTTAAGTCATGTGGTGCACTTAAGTCACTCAAATATTTGGAGGCCATACGAGTGAGAAAAAAGCACCACAAAATAAATCAATGACATCAGGTGTCAGCGGACGGGTTACAGTAGGAGAATCGCAATCACGAAATGAAACGAAAAATTAGCGCAGAAGTGCAGTCACCAGAGTTGTTGATTAATTGTTAATGCGTAGCTAAGGACAAGACAGGGCGAAATTTGGCCCCCAGCTATAGATTTTTATTTAAAGCTACGCGTAATTGCAAAACAATCAAGCGACGCGTGCAGAGGCATTAGAGGAGAAGCAAACGTAAGAATTGACTTAGCAAGCACTGATAAATGTTGAGTGATTATCAAGTCCAGCACAGTCGGAATATTCTATTTCCTTGTCAGACAATTACAGAGACAAGCGGTAGACACACCCGACAGTTCTTTAGAATGCGCATGCTTTAATTACCCGCTGTCCTAATTGGTTATGTTTATAGGAGAGCAATAAGAAATATTAACAAGGCACAGTAGCTGACGAAGACAGTGGCACTATCCGTGCCCAAGGCATGAAAGATGCAGATTACTTCGGCTTTTCTCACTAATCTCGCTTGAGAACGTCGTCTTCATTTTCTTCGAGCGTATTTTTATCTGTTCCAATTTCAAAGTCGTCGCGTCTTTGTCCTTCCGAACAAGCTGACCTTTCTCATGGCTGTGCATGGCGGACTGCGTAGCTTTAAGTTCGTGTCATTAGTGAGAATTCAGTCCAGTCGCTGTGATTAACGCCAAATCTGGTGCGTTACAAAACGAAGACATCGCAATCAGCGCACAGCGCGAGCTTTTTTTTTTTAAGGGACAGGTAACGGTCGCATTAGGGGCATGCGGAGCGGCGGGACATCTCAAAGATCAAAACGCGCAAAATGTCTGGCATTTCCATTGAGACGTTGCGACTCATCTTCTGTCCGGGACGCCTTAATTGCGCTTTTTATTTTTTATTCTCTATAGCGGCCATGGCAAAGATTTATAAGGCTAATTAGCGGCTCGTTCATAAAATATTGATATCAGTCAGTTCAGCACAATTTTCAGCAGTTTGTTCCTCCTCTGAGCAACGTCCGCAAACCAAGTTGTCAGTTTAAAGCAGGGACAGATGTAAAACGTCACCCAGCTCAGTCTAAAATCACAACAGGTATACCGCAAAAACGTAACAAGAATTCCTGTAGTACGACAAAAAACTCTGTTGTGACAACAGAAGTCACGTTGTTACGACAAAGCCATATGTTGTTACGACACACATTTCTGTCGAAACGACAAAGTCAATTTTTTTTTCAACGACAAACATTGCTGTAGTCGCAACAGAACTGCCATTTACGCTACTCTTCACAATGGACAATAACAATCAAACCAGGTGCAACAGGAATTCGGCACGACTGAACATCAAAATCAGGACAGGAATATGAAACACGACACAACATCAGAATCGCGAAAGGACAAGAATACGACCAGACGACAGTAAGACACGCGAAAATACGGCAAACACTACAAAAATTCTCTGTATCATCTTTTTCGACTGGGAGGTATATATATATATATAGTTGCACTTCCTTTCCCTGTACTTTATTCACCAGTCGGCGCGAGCTCTCTCAGTAAAGTCACCCACCAAAAATTGACTCCAAGAATTGGACTTGTTGGCCTTTTCTGATTCCTTTGAAGGACCGTAAATTACCCGTCAGCTATAATTCCTTGTGTTGCATCCACGGCATACAACCAAACCTGTCGAGAAACAAGCACACACATACTTTGCTAGAAAATGGGGCGGACAGCGTTGAGTGCTTGACACTAACTGTGCACTAAAATGTACGCATCAAGAACTTTCAACCTTAATTCTGAAAATCAAGTTCGAGTTTTACGAATAATCAAAAGTAAATGCACTGCAGGGCGCCTTTTAAGGAGAGAGAGAGAGAGAGAGAGAGAGAGAGAGAGAGAGAGAGAGAGAGAGAGAGAACTCTTTAATGTGGGCTGGAGAGGTCAGCTCTGCTAGCGGCAGTGCTTGCTACGCCAGTGGGGATGATTACAATGCAGTGGAGTGAATGTGAGAGATCGGGAAAGCAGCAATAGAGAAGAAAAAAAAGTTAAATAAAAATGGCACGCAATGTTAGTGCAAGGAAAAAACTCGAAATAAAGTTAAGGAAAAGCAAAGAAAAATTGAGCGAATGGGGCCCAGGAAGCGCAGAGCGCCTAACAAGGAAAAGGAGTCAAAGCGTACACAAAGTGTCATGCTGACGTCAACGAGCGCGGTATAATGCGCTAAGCACAGGATCCATTTCGGTCTCCAACTAAAGCCCAGCAAGAAAGGTCCGAGGATACCTAAACACTTCTTATGGGTTGTGAATGCGAAAACATCAATGTCGGTTTAAACTCCCGAGACGCCTTGCATCCGCTTAGTGTTGTCGAAGGGCTTCTTGATCTTGCCGCATAGGACACCACGCTTTCCGACCCGCCTTAACGCTTTCGAATGGCTTAGATCTGTCTCGTACGAGTCGCGGCGCTGCTCGTTCCTGCAGCACTCAAATGTGAAAGATGACGACAGTGGTGAATATTGACGCTTGGCTATTCTCTCATTCGGCGCCGTTGTTCCGCACTCTCCATCAGCAGTGCACTGATTCGGACGACCACCTGTCGATAGTTTACGATCCCGCTATGGAACGCCTCGTGCTGTGGAAGGCATCGTTATAAGGGCGCTTCTGAAAGAACCGTTTTGCATCTGTGGTTGCGAGTGCGAGCAACAGCGACGTCGCAAAACTTGCACCTCCCACGATCAGAACACCAATTCCATTCTAAGAAAAGGAAGCGGCCATCGCATCGGCCATTGTTAAAGGAGCCATGAAGACAAAATACAAGTTGGGTTTATTAGAAAGTCTGCTTAGTCCCGATAACAATGATACCAATACCATCGCAATCTTCGAACAAATAACGGAGATATTAATGAAAACGTGTCAAGCAGTCACGACCACCGAGACAATTGCCCGCAACTTTTCTATGACGTCACGGAACCTTGTTTGTGCGATTGGCGGCCGCCTAACTGACCTGTCGCGATGACACATGACTGGACGTCTGTAATGGGGCCTCTAGTTCCATTTAACAGCATCACTTGAATGCTAACGTGCAGTTAACGCACTGGAAATTATGTTTTATCGTTGGCCCGTATGACGTCATTCTTGCTCAAAACACGTCACTGTGGCGCAAAATTTGGAAGTTTTTAAATACTTCTTGCTTTTTTTTTCGTTAAAAAAACATCTTTTGTGACTGTAATGGAGCTGAGTGAGATACTGAATCCTAGTTGTTTCAAATTAAACAAAGTTGTATTTTCTCTTCATGGCTCCTTTAAAGCCCCTGCGGATTAACGAAGAATTACAGTAATAATAGATTAATAAGCTGCATACTTTAACTTTCGTAGAGGCCGCATAGCTCACCACAGCTCGTAGAATACTCACAAACAAGCATGTCACCTTGTAGCTCTTCGAGCCCTGTATGGTTTAGGCGGATATCAGCTAGCAGAGGCTGGCGCTCGAGCATATGCCGACCAAGCGCCGCATCAACCACAGCAAGAAGCGCCGCAATCCATCCCACCACAGTACCGCGATATTCTACAGCACTACCATCTGTCACGCCAAAACTCCCACACCAACACACAGCACTCAGCGACGTCTCAATCTGGCGACGTCTGTACACTAACACGTGCTCGCATATAAGCCTATTATTACACGCCATCTACGCGAGTGAATTCGCCTCAAACAAACGCCCTCAATGCCTCTGTGAATACAGATCTCTCTACGACATCACATGGGCCTGCCAAAACATCCCATCCGTCCCTACAATTCCCAACCCGTCTCCCGAACTACCGAATGTCACGCTGACCAGCTCGGAACTGAGCGGCCAGCTTGAGCTGATCACTCGGGCTCGGGCACGGCACAAGACTCGGTGCCTTGGACTAAAGGCGCCACCACCTCAGAAGGCAAACTGGTTCTATTGCAATAAAAGTTAGTTCTCTCCCCGGCATTCTCTTGTTGTTGTTGTTTTTGTTTTTGTTGTTCTTCTTCTCCTTCTTCTTCTTCTTTTCCTTCTTTTTTTTTCTTTTTCTTTTCTTCTTCTTCTTCTTTTCATTTTTCTTTTTCTTCTTCTTTTTGTTTTTCTTTCTATTTATCTTTATCTTTTTCTTTTTCTTCTTCTTTCTTCTTCTTTCCTTCTTCTTCTTCTTTTCATTTTTCTTTTTCTTCTTTTCCTTTCTCTTCTTCTTCTTTTTCTCCTTCTTTTCCTTTCTCTTCTTCTTCTTCTTCTTCTTCTTCTTCTTCTTCTTCTTCTTCTTCTTCTTCTTCTTCTTCTTCTTCTTCACCATGTTACGGACGCTGGATGCCAGCTTTTTCGCCTAATGACCCATTTAAAGCTTTCAATATAAGAAAGACAAAAAAAACGTCCGCCCTCAAGTAATGCTTGACGTCACCCCGCTCCAACTACTGCTTCCTAAGTTCCTGCTTTCGGAAGATTTTCAGTACACGACCATTAGAGTGGTGTGCCGGTATATATATATCTGCCTATCGAAATGATTTCGTGGTTCCGCCGCGGTTTTCAACAGCGATGATGGCCTTTATGCCGCTAACGCCACGCGGTCCCGTAATTATCCATTCCGTACACCAGCTGCCCGCAGTGTGCCGGCCTATAATTAACGCCAAAGGTTAGAGCAATGTTTTAGGCATCGCTGGCTCCCACCAAAAGAGGTGGGCTCGGAACAATTGAAGGTGAAAGTGCTTTCTTCCCCACACTATTCCAGCGAAATGTCAACTACGCTTGGGGGGCGCTTACGTACCTGCATCTCGCAGCGTTTGACCGCCACGTTCGCTTCGGTTAACATGGATTTCCACCTTGATGAATAAATTTAAAACGTGCGGGGGATTTCCGAGTGGGCATGCAGATTATCGATATTAGAACGGGGTGAAGGAATGCTCAGTGAACCCTCGTTATAAAACGAAATCTCTTTCAAAGACGACATGTCTTTTTAGGGCTACTTGGAGGCGTAAATTTTGCTTTCTCTGTCTGTCTGTCTGTCTGTCTGTCTGTCTGTCCCTCCATTCAGTCGTCCGGATGAAGTTAAGGCAGTTGTTGAACGAGACATGTATATCGGTAAAGCCATTTCTTAAAATCTAAGTCTGGTGGCAATGTTCATGCTTGTCAACATTGTAGAATAAAAACATAACATTACACGTATTTGAAGCAAAACATCAATACGTAAGTGATATTTGCAGTGTTTATTTATAAACAAATATGTGAATGCATAATTTTTCGAACGTAATATACTACTGCCAGTGTTAAAAACGCACCGCTGAGGTACTGGTGGCGCCACCTGACGGCGGCCCTGTGTGCGCATGTCCGTGTGTTTCCCAGGGCCACCGCCAGCTGCCGCCCCCTGTGTCACCAAAAGTATCTTCCAACCGAGGAGAACATTGCGGCGGGGATGCACCGGCGTGCCGACGCTCGTCATCCCACGCGAGCCCAGAACACGTACGAGCAACGTGCCGAGCGGGTAGCGAAAGACCGTGACTGGAGGTCAACCAAAAGCCACACGGCACACACCAGGCGCACGACGCTCCAATTGTCGGTCTTCCACCATTCAGCGACCATGTCAGTGGTCATGCAGGACCAAGTTTTGGCGCGAACACATGCTCAGAAAACCCGCCGCGGTGGCTCAGTGGCTAAGGCGTTGCGCTGCTGAGCACGAGGTCGTGGGTTCGATTCCCGGCCGCGGCGGCCGCTTTTCTGATGGAGGCGAAAAGCAAAAACGCCCGTGTGTACGAGATTTCGGCGCACGATAAAGATCCCCAGGTGGTCAAAATTAATCCGGAGCCCTCCACTACGGCACGCCTCATCGCCTGCGTTGCGTCGTCGCGTTAAACACTACAATCAACCAATCAAATAACATATCTGCTCTTATAACGAAAAAAATTCACCCGCATTTCCCCGAAGGGGAGCATGGGGAAGTGCGAATGCACGGGTGATGCGAAGGAACTCTTCTTGGCCAATCGCCCTAAGTGGGTATGTGGTGGGGTCGCTTTCGCACTTAAAAACTCTTCTTGGCCAATCGCCCTAAGTGGGTATGTGGTGCGGACGGACGGACGGCGGTGGACGCGTGATTCAGGGTCGCTTAAGAAGTGCATTCACACTTAATATCACTTTACCGAATCCAGTTTGCTGTTTTGGCAACATCGTTATAACGAGGGTTTCTTGTGTTAACTTCCAGCGGCAAACTAAGCGTGAACAGAGCAACATCGACCTGAACTTTCAATGCGCTCAAATAATAATTACACCTCCACGAATGAGAGAGAGAGAGAGAGAGAGATAAATAATCGTTTAATGAAAACAAGCAAATTTTGTGCTAGATGGCATGGGCACCAGCCCTGTGAGG
This sequence comes from Haemaphysalis longicornis, assembly GCF_048455015.1. Classification (NCBI taxonomy): domain Eukaryota; kingdom Metazoa; phylum Arthropoda; class Arachnida; order Ixodida; family Ixodidae; genus Haemaphysalis; species Haemaphysalis longicornis. The sequence goes on along the minus strand of NW_027526385.1, from coordinate 53,157,289 downwards.
GGCGTCCTTAGTCCGGGATGCCCTGGTCCTGACTGGCTACCCGCGCTCTAGCGACGACTTCTTGTTACACCGCAAGGTTCGAGCTGGTCAGCCGGTCCACCCACTGCTCGTAAGTAGGGTTGGGGATTGGAGATAAAGACTGGGATTTCTGACATTCCCGGAGCAGGTGGTATAGGGTACCAGGGGATGGGCAGTAGGCACAGGTCGTGTTGTATAGGGTAGGGTACATTTTGTGGAGGAGGGTATGGTGGGGGTAAGAGTTAGTTTGTAGCCTTCGGAGGGTAGTGGCTTCGTGACGACTGAGGCGAGGGTGAGGGGGAGGATATCTACGGCGGCTGAGGCGGTAGTGGGTGAGGAGATCAAGGGGGTGAGAGGGGGGTATCTGGGCAAGGAGGCTGCAGGTCGAAGACGTCCTGACGTGCATACTCGCAGGCAGCGGCGTGGGCCGCATCCTTTCCGGGGAGGTCAGAGTGGCCGTGCCCAGATGAGTTGGATGTCGGGCAGTTTGGAATCAGCCTGAAGGATGTGGAGAGCTGTGGGAGGAATTCGGCCCCGAAGATACCGGAGGCATGCTTCTTGCGAGTCACTAAGTACGGTGACGTAGTCTTTGGCTGTAGTGGCTGCTAGTGCAATGGCTGCTTCTTCAGCCGTTGTGGCAGTGGTGGTGCAAATAGTGGCTCCTGAAAGTTGTTGAAAGCGGTGGTCGACAACGGCAACGGCGTAAGCTCGCTGGGTGGAGTAACGGGCAGCATCCGTGCACCGAGTGATGGAGCTAGTGGACTGTAGCCGGTGCAACCCGGCCGCACGAATGGCTCGGCGGGCGACGTTGTATTCCGGATGCACATTTCTGGGGATAGAAGCCACCGTGATTCGATTCCGGATATTAGGCGGTATGCCAACCGGGCAGTCGTCGGGTGGGGGAGTGGCATAACCCAAGCGTTGCAGAGTGCAGCGCCCCGTATATGTAAGGAGAAGGCCTCGTTGCTATGACACCTTGCGCGCTTCAAGAAGTGGTTCCCAGGTGTTGTGGATTCCTAATTGGAGCAACTTGCGGGTGGATGTAGTGGGCGGAAGGGCGACCGCGGTCTTATAAGCTTGGGGAATGATCACGTTGAGCTTGTCTCGCTACGCAGGTTTGATGGCCAGGTATGGGGTCCCGTACATAAGGCGGCTGGTCAGTAATGCCTGAATGATGCGAACCGCATCGTGTTCTTGAAGGCCGAACCGACGGTGGGCAACACAGCGGACGAGTTGAGTGAGTTGGGTGAGCGTCCGCTGTAGTTGGGGGATGGTGCTGGAGCCGCTACCCTTCTTAGAGATGTTTAGTCCGAGTATTCAGTGACGCGACATTGGGTACTGGGTGGTTGTCGATGAAAAGGGCAGGATCGCACGTACAATAAACGCACCGACCCAGTCCACGAATGAAAATCCCTGCGTTGTGTGCGTTTAGAAACGTCCGTTTATAATCGCGTGCGTTCACCAGCGGAATAGTACACATCACGGGGTATTTTATTGCAGCCTTACCAAACTAGCGGTGAGAAAAAATTTTAAGTTTTGCAGGCATCCACGCGGATCAGTCGATCCAGGATATGGCAAGGAAGCACAGTCTACGACTTGGTTATTATCTACGACTTGGTCTACGACTTGGCCTGTGACTTGGTTATTACTATTTACTTTTCGAAAAGTCCACGAAATGGTCCACAGCCAGTGTGACATACCAATGGCACTGTAAACAGCTACGCGTAACAATGAAGGCTACCACTGCAGTCAGCTGCTGCTAAGGAGCTTGGAAGGGCAGGAAAAGTTCCTTGACAGCTCCAGTCAACTCGTTGACAGCACAAGCCGGTACGAATAGGACCGTTCGGCCCCTCCGAGGGAAATTGAATGAGTCCACCCATTGCTTTATTTCTGCAGAAACCACGGCGTTCACAGCCACGCGCCACCACTCAACCACCCCCTCAACTCTATGGTAGGGCGACTGCCGCCACGACTATCATGTGATGTCCGACCAGCTGCGCGTATATCGCCCTCCGCCGTCACGGTAACACGTGAAGCGTGGAAACCTATCAAGGACAGTGTCAGAGGCAGCGGCACGCCCATTTATTGAGACTGATTTCAAATTACGGAGCGCAGTGGGTCCTAACAGCCACAGCGTCCACAGCAACACGCCACTTTTTCAAAGTATTCGCTGAGGCTGCATCATCATCATCATCATAGCCATCATCATCACTTCATAAATTTCATTTCTCCTTATACATCTGTTGTAGCAAGTTATACGCTTTGCCAGGCTAACCCCACCAGTACCACTAAAGACCATTTCTCTCTCTCCCTCTCACTCTCTCTCCTTGCAGCCCCAACTGGCAACTGCTCCAGTTGTCGAGCGCCTGATTGATTGATTGATTGATTGATTGATTGATTGATTGATTGATTGATTGATTGATTGATTGATTGATTGATTGATTGATTGATTGATTGTGGAGTTTAACGCGCCGACGCTCCACAGGCGATGAGGCTCCGGATAAATTTCGACCATCTGGGGGTCTTAAACATGCGCCGAAATATCGAACATACGGGCGTTTTCGCTTTTCGCCTCCACCTGAAAAGCGGTCGCCGCGTCCAGAAATCGCACCCGCAATGATTGATGATTGTGGGGTTTAACGCGCCGACGCAACGCAGGCGATGAGGCGCGCCGTAGTGGAGGGCTCCGGATTAATTTTGACCACCTGGGGATCTTTAACGTGCGCCGAAATCTCGTACACACGGGCGTTTTTGCTTTTCTCCTCCATCAGAAAAGCGGCCACCGCGGCCGGGAATCGAACCCGCGACCTCGTGCTCAGCAGCGCAACGCCTTAGCCACTGAGCCACCGCGGCGGGTGCACCCGCAATGTCCTTGGGCTAACCAGCACAACTGCGGCGGGTTAGTTGCCGAGCGCAACATTTTACCCTCCTTTGCGCCAGAACATGTGTAAACAAACAAATGACCAAACACACACCCACAAAGCAGCATGTGACGTAACCTTCCTTGCGCGTCCCTCTCCCTCAGCCATCGTCGTTTCCCTCTTCCTTCGGCATCTTTTTGGTCTCCACACGACCACCTGCTCCCCTGCCGCTTGGAAGTCGACCGGCCTCCTCCGCCGACACGAATTAAGTGCTGGCGAGTAGCGCAACAGTGTTTCCGTGAATGTTGTGACCTCCTTGATCTGATAGGGTTTAGGATAGAAAGGCGTCCGTAATCTTTGCTTTGGCTTTGCGGGGGCGCGTGGAGCAGAATTAAGTCTCCGAAAGCCGTCACCACTGCTCTCGCGCGGGGCACGTGCCGATAGAGTCGGCGCGCGAGGCGAGTGTTGTACAGAGCAGCTCAAGTTATGCCTAATTAGCGGTGAAAGTTCGCGACACGTGGGCCTCGGGCACTTTTCACGTCATCGACATCCTGCGCTCGTGGACTCCATTTGAAACTGGAGCTTAACCAATCGGGGGCTCTCTGAGAGACGTCGTTTGAGGAAATATGTGGATTAATCGGCAGCACCGGGGGTTCTTTGAAGGAGCCACGGAGGCGGCGTACAACTTAGCGACAATTAAGATGTCATAGTGGAATGAGAAATAGGTCGTGTTTAGCGCGAACTGAATATAATTAACTGGGTAATTAGGAATGAAGGAAAGAACAAAGGAAGGAAAAAAGAAAGCAAAAGGAAGGAAAGAAAAAAAGAAAAGGGCAGGATGAAAGAAAGAAGGAAAATGAAGGAAACAAAGAAATAAAAAGGCAGGAAGGAGAGCAGAAAGAAAGAAAGGAAGAAAGGAAGAAGGAAAAATGAATGTAATAAATAAAACAGGAAGGAAAGAAAGAAAAATGAAGGCAGGAAGTAAAGAGGAAAGGAACGAAAAAGGGAGAGAGGGAGGCAGAAATTATGCCGGCGCCATGCTACCCTCGCTCGCCTAAACTGATGCTGGGGTAATTTTGATTTTGTTGTATTGGCTTATGCCATTAAAAGAACTGCACATTTGAGATTATGGCTGCATTCCAACTATCAATAATAAAAGCGACCAGTGAAGCATTCCAGGGCGGCAACATTGCTCCGGCGAAGCCAGAGCTTTGGCAACATCGCGGCAACAGTTCCCGGTACCACAGTTCCTGTGACCACAGTTTAACAGTTCCTGGGACTACCGTTCCACAGTTCCAGGGACCACCGTTCCTGAAAACCATTCCGGAATCCACAGTTTCTGGGACCGCAGTTCAACGGTGCCCGGGACCACCGTATCACAGTTCCAGGGACCACCATTCCATAGTTCCAGGGACCACCGTTCCTGAGACCCCAGTTCATGGGACCACTGCTCCTGGGACCACAGTTCAACAGTGCCCGGGACCACAGTTCCTGGGACAACCGTTCCACAGTTCCAGAAACCGCAGTTCCTGGGACCACTGTTCCTGGGACCACAGTTAAACATTTCCTTGGACCACCGTTCAACAGTTCCAGGGACCATCGTTCCTGGGACAACACCATTGGACCAGCAGTACTTTATATGCAGTTTCTCATTAAAAGTGCTGCTGGTTATACCGTTATTTCACGTTAAAAATCACCAACTCCAAAAAGTCCTCCCCTCCTTCTTGCTTTTTAGAAGCCACTATGGCTTAACTTCATCTTTCCGAAGTTATCTTTACTGTTTTTATTTTCGCACCAACTTGTCGTTGCCTTAGCTGTAAAGATTTTGTTGCCCGCACAGCGACTTCCCATTTTCCTCAATCGCTTTGCGAGGAGAACTCACGTTGGTATTCGTTCATAATTTTTATTCTTCGCACATAGATATCATTCAATACACACGAAGCTTGCTTCGTGCCATTTAATCCTTCGGTGTAGTTACAGCAAAATCCAACTACACGTTAACCTTCCAGGTAAAGCTTTAAAACATTATAGAATGAAAAAGAATGCTGCCAATATCCCCCCAACAGAAGGCACAAATTTTACATCGGCTAAACCACAAGCAGTTGACGCAGTGACAAGCCGAAGCCCCTCTGGTCGTTCGATAAGCCTGCGCCCGAACGCGCAATAAACAGGGATACAAAGAGCTTCCCCGCCCATATGAAACGGACCAGGTCAGGATACTACGAAGCTGCAATGCCATGCAAGCGGCTTTGTCATCCCTTGCCCTTTGCAACATCCCCCGCTCCGGTCTATTACGGATGCACGACATATGACACGTGGGGCACCATACGGAGCGCTTTGAGCCAGCAACTCGCCATGGAGGGCGGTAAACAATGGTCCACAGCGCGGTCGTGTTTGAGCCTGGGAGCAACCTAAATTAAGCCGCCTGCTTCACTTGCTTAACCCCGAACGGGCTGCCACAAAGGCACTGCATTTTTCAATGCCCCTACCTTTGTTCCTGGCTGCAGGCGATTGTTCGGTTCAGCTCCCGCGACAAGCTTAGAGTTGACGTAAGCAGGTGAGGTTTAACGGCGTGCGTGTGATAGTTGAAGGAACAGAAGGAGAAAAATTTTTAATAAAGGTATCCCTCAGGGTCGCGTCGTGAGGCCGCTACTCTTGAAAATTGCAATGTTCCGAACATCAACGCCATTTGTTTTTGTTCACTAAGGTGGCGTGTACTTGACACAGGTGCGCGATGGGTGACATTTAGGTTTTCTCGGATTCTTAAACCTAACCTCTGGTCAAATTACGCGCTACGAAGGCCCCGAAAGACAATATGCGGAACGTTTTTCATCGAGAACAAAAAAGAACGAAGGAACGCGGATCCTGTGGAAATAAGAAACCGGAAGATTTATTAGCTCTTCGCCAGGCTTTCGAAGTCCGGACGTAAACGTTCTTTTCTCGTTGCTGTTCCTTGTGACACTTGGTGAAACAACGAAAATTTCTTGAAGTTGCACAGAAAAAATAGAGGACGACATTGTTCGGCGCCGAATTTTGGCGAGAGAATAAAAGGTCACGCTTTTGGTTCTACAGAAGCAGACTACTTTTTTGTTGCTGCTTGATCCAAGTTGTTTGTCAGCTCTATTATATGGTACCATTTAAAATCTCATATAGCGAAAAGTACGGCTTGTAAACTGAGCTGGCTGTAATACTAGAAAGATATCTCGGGACAAGGCAATTGTGGCACAGTACATACCGCCCATTGCTTCCAGACTAGCTGAATGTTAATAAAATACATCCCTTATAGACACAAAATTTACCGCGCCCACTGTTAAGAGATAACACGTACTGTTTCAAAAATACCCAAAATTCCCCGAAAAAGTCTCAAAACATTCCGTTAAACCTCGTAAAATGGAGATACGAAAAAAATGCGAATTTCTTCGTTAATTTGAGAAAATTGCGAAATCCTGGTTTCGTAAAATAGATGACCAACTGTAGTTTCTTTCGTGTCCTCAGTTCAGTACCTATTTTAGGGTTTCTAAATGCAAGCAGTGCTTGGGTTGAGCACTGCCCTTCCAACCCCGTTTCAGCTAGAAAGCATTATACCAACGGGCAACTGCGGGGGTAGTTCGAATTTATTGGTTAATTACAAAATTCGTAAAATCTGTGTGTCGTTGAATCGACGTGCAACAGGTACTTTCTTCTGCGTCCCGAGCTGAGTATCCATTTTAGAGTGCGTAGCTCCCAGCGCTGTTTCAGTTGAGATTGTGCCTTCCTCTCCTACCCTTTTTCGGATAGAAAGCCAGTAAGTAGCAGCGCGGGCATTCCGAATCCATTCGTTAAATTGGGAACTTCGTTAAATCAGAATTTCGTGAAATGGACGCTCAACTGCTTTATACGCAGTCTAAAATCACAACTGGAATACCGCAAAAATCTAACAAGATTTTTTGTCGTACGACAAAAAACTTTGTTGTGACAACAGAAGTCCTGCTTTACGACAAAGCCATCTGTTGTAACAACACACATTTCTGTCGTATCTGTCGTAACGACAAAGTCAATTTTCTCAACGACAAACATTCCTGTAGTAACAACAGAACTCCCATTTACGCTACTCTTCACAATGGGCCATAATATTCAAACCATGTGTAACTGCTGATGGAGCAGCAGGATCACGACAAGACAGGAATTCGGCGCGACGGAACACATCCAAATCAGGACAGGAACACCACACACGACAGAACATCTCAATCACGACGCGACAAGAATACGACAAGACGACAGTACGGCACGCGAAAATACGACAAACTACAGAATTTTTTTGCCGTATTTTTCGGCTTGGATAGTACGTATTTCAGAGTTCGTCAGCCGAGCAGTGCTTCAACGGAAACTGCGTTTCCCGCCCTATTTTGGCTCACCTTTGTCTTCGATCCACCGGAAGAGACGGGCGGTGTTCGAACCCGGAACCCCTCGCTGTCGCCGACGGTTCGAAAAATTCGCGAAGCAATGCCGTACCGATTGACGATCGCCTCCTGGCCGCCGCCCAAAGCCCGCCGGGGACACAGCTTCCGAACGCCATGCCCTGCTCGGACAGACGAGGATTTCATTCGCGAACAGTACTTACTGGGATATCTCCAACGTGCCTCTTCAACCCTCACCAGGCAAGACGAAAAATCAATACCCTGATGAAAACCCTTCTAAGGTTCTCGAAAACTTCGAAACATGCAAATAATATCAAGTGTCATCTTCAAGTTGAAGGCAGGATGGGAAGGAAGGCAGCCAAAAGCAGAATAAGTGGACTTAAGAGTGCCTTGACGACCTTCCGCAAAAACGGATGATCTTTATAAGTAGACCTGAAGATAAAATAAAGGACATTTTCAGAAAGCTTCGCTTTCAAGCACACCAGAAGGATAGGCCTAACAGAAAAGTTCAGTGCAATCTTTACCACGCCATCGACCATTGACGCTTAAGGCACAAGGACCAAGAACATTGGAAAGACGCCTCCTCCAGCGAGAGTTTTATAGCGAAAGTCCACCGAGACCTTCACATATTCTGTGGGCTTCAGCAGTTGGAGACACACAGCTCGAGTGAGACGTTTAAAAGCTCGGGATAGTAATGCCTTCCTTTACAGACAGCGAGTGCTCAAGCTCTTCACAGCGGCTACAAAGCGAAAGTGCGTGAAATTATGTGACCCCAAGCGCTACTACAAGTGACAAGTACGCAAGCGACGGCTTAACTGTACCCTAAGAACGCAAAGTGACGACTCGGCCCCTCCATTCATTCCCTGTTTATATGTACAATTGCGTCGACCAGCGGAAAGTTGCCTCTACAGTGGAAGAAGTAAAAATTTCGGAGTAGAAGACACTTCTTTAAAACATTGCGAAAGTGATAAAGACTGCTGTCAGAGTGTGTTCTCACTGAGGAACTACCACACAAAACGGCCTAGGTTTTCACCCAGCTGGCTTAAGTGATAGATGCTGGAATTATATTTTTCAACCACTAATACTAAGAAAATTATGTCAAGACTGTTTCCAAAATTTTCGCCGCGAGTCTTGTCCTAACATCACCACAAGTAGCTCGCTCACAGTCCAGCGATGGCTAATGGGTATGGAAGACGAGAAAAAAGGACTCAGCCGTTACACCAGTACCAACAACAACGAAAAACATAAAAAATGTAAGGCAACCAGTATGTCCACATCGCAACTTAAAGAACAGTGTGCAAAATGCCAACTGACCTCGTAGCAACAAGGACAACGACCGACCTCCTGATGGTGATAACATAAATGACTCAACATCACGCGACAACGGGCACTCTTCTCTGTAAATCCTTGACACCGAAAGAGGCGTCAACCACAACACTCACTCAATCGCTCTGTGCACGACCAGGACCGAAGAAAAGCCACCCGTGTTCCGGCTTCGCACAATAGGGAGAGCGTTCCCAGCCGAGGCGAAGGATTTGTTATCCTTGCTTGGATTGACTTGACCTGGCTTTCGGCGCACTCAACCAGCCACGTTTGTGACGTCTACAAAAGAAGGTAGAGGGAAAAGGACTCGTCTGGCTAAGAACGCCCTCCAATCCACAAGCCAGCTAAACAACCCACAACCGCCACTCCTCTTCCGCACCCTCGACAACAGCACACTCGATTGCCTTCGCTCGTCTCCGTAAGGCTGGCTCGCTCTCAGCGCGGCTAAGAAATCCAGCGAGGCAAAAGAAGGCAGAGCCTTCCCCGTCGGCGATGGCGGTAAACGCAGACGCGACAGGTGGCGAAGTTCTCTCGCCCATGTGGCGTGCGAACCCAGTTGCCTCTCCTTCCCCGCCCTTAGAACTCCCGAGCTTGGCCAATGCATACAGGTGGTGCTAATTTAGCGTGCGATCATGAAAGCGGGAGCGTGCCGTCACGGAAAAGGTCACGCCACGTGTTTTTGAACTAGGGATTTCTTACCAGTGGGGTTTTCGAAAACAGCGCTGCAGGGTTGCTAGGCCAGCTAGGCGCACGTGCGGTGCGGGCTGTTTACCGCAAAGCGCATGATTGTAACACAGGGCTGACTTCGCGGGAATATAGTTCCACGGCACGCTGCCTGGACACGAATCTGGCCCTGCAGTACTTCAGCGTAGTATGGGGCGCATGGAGCCCATACTACGCCCCTCACACTACAGTAAGTATATATTTTCTTCACCGTTACAATTAGTACGTAATGTAGTTCCGTTTACATTGGCACTTAGAGATGTAATTATAACCGGTCATACCACTGTATTAATTCCTAAAACATGCTACAGAACTGTGGAGGGAATGCAGCCAAGTAACAGAAACGAAGCAACTGCGGAGAGTGGAGAAAAGAGCGGGAATGTGCACGTTTCTGATCCATACGCATGCGCACTGCGCAGTGAAAATATGGCTAATAGCAGGCAGTGATGTGCAGCATGGGGCGTCGTTTTGCACAACCGCAGAAATTTGATGAGTGAAAGTCGGGCAGTAGGGTAAAATGACAAAGTTTACTACCTAATATTCGGCAATTTGACTTGCTGACGAAGGCACGAGTCCATTGGCCGAAAAGTAAGTAGTAAACTTCGTTTTTTGTGTCTCCTCACGTGGGTACGACTTTCACAAATCTTATTTGACGCGCACTTCCCGAGCTTTCTTCGGTTGTCGACTATATATATATATATATATATATATATATATATATATATATATATATATATATATATATATATATATATATATATATATATATATATATATATATATCGTTTGTAAGTAAAGATAGAGACACACGAGAAAACATTTAAAAAACTTATGTTGACAGACGTTTCTACTGTAGGACCAGCCTTCATTGAAGTAATGTACAACTTATAAACACGGACATTTTTATAGGTGGTGCACTGTAGAACACCTGCCGCATCTATAAAACCTTCCGTGTTTCTAGGTTGTACGTTACTTCCATGAAGGGCGAAGGCTGGTCCTCCAGTAGAAACGGCAGTAAACTTCATTTGTAATATATATATATATATATATATAGTAGTTCAACAGATTCGCCCATTCAGTGTACATTGGTCACTGGGAAGGACGCGATCGAATAAAGGTCTTTTTGCGAAACGCCGTCTCTCAATATATATATATATATATATATATATATATATATATATATATATATATATATATATATAGTAAGGCAATGAGGGGCTCATTGAGGAAATACAGAAAGATAGGTCAGCAGTCTACAACGCCAAAGGAGGCATAGGGGTGTGGTTAGGCTCTTTTTTTTCACTACAGTTAATTAAGTAAACATTTTTTTTAATTATACAGAAGAAAGAAAGAAAGGAAAAACACGCGCCCAGAGTGGGGACCGAACCCACGCCTTTCGATTATATATATATATATATATATATGCAGGGTCGAATATTTTCTAGTTTCTCATCTCCATCTAAGCGAAGAGACTGTTTCAACCTATGTCTTTCTTTGTGCTCGCACCCAGCCACGTGAACAACTTCAATCGTTGCCCACAATAACTCGCTAAAATGTACTCAACCACCAACAGGAAAGTAAGAGGGAAAAAAAATCCCGGAAGTCCGACGGATTTATACCCAGTAACTGTGCAAGCGTTCCATCCAATTTCAGATGGTTTCGTTAGCGCTGCAGGAGGTGCGCAGTGCGGCGGTAACGAATAATCAGAGAGGATTAAGCCACAATAAATCGGTCATGTGTGCTAATCCGGAAGCCGATTACACGGCGCAGAAACCTGGACAGCGAAAAAACGAAACAATTAATATAAAAGGGAAGCGCATAAAAAATGACGTTAAACACAAGCCCACTAAAACTTAAGCCAGGGAGCATAATCCTGTAGTTTCCCAAGAAAGGTATTAACTTAGCTTTCCCAAAATTTCGGTTTTTTTTTATGGTTCTGTGGCACTTCCGAGTCTTTTCCGAACCCTAATTTGCCGCCCAGTATATATAATACCCTCTCAACTTCGCGACCTCAGTCCCATATACCCACGGTTATGTTTTTAACTCCAATCATCTCCTAGACAGTTCCCTGTGGATATCGAACGCAGCGTAACGTGAACGTCTCAATTTTTAGAATATGTCAGAGAAATTCAACGACGTGCTGCTGGCATGGTTTCTTCTTTACCGATTTCTTTCTTATATTTCAGCCAATGTCTCCATCACTTCGTAACCCCAGAGGCGACATCTTAAAATTTACGAGGATACCGAAGCACTTTTGATAGTGTCGTTCATGAGAAGTACTAGTGTCCAATGGCCGAACAGATATGCAGTTGCTGTGGGCGGCACCCTTTCGTCTTGATTCTCTTATGACTGCTCTGAACCGTTCAAAGTAGAAACTATTCTAGGACATCGACCCCTAAAAAAAAACTTCGCCGATGGTAACAAAAGCTATTCTACGTTTCATGAAGTACACACGCTTGGATGAAAGACTATAGCGCCCACAAAGGGACTAAAGTGTGTGCGTGGCCCCGCTTCTATCCCCTCTTTTTCGCACACCCTCTCTTTCATCCCCTGAACACCCCTTCCCCAGTACCAGGTAGCAAGTAGGGCTGTAAGCCTGGATAACCTCTCGGCCTTTCCGTAGGATTTTCTTCCCCTCCTCCGCTCTGCCACTGGATAAGGCACCGCTGTGAGTGCGAAGCGCGGCGCGGCGCGTCCTGAAATCGCGTGTCTTCTCATAATCACCATCACTCGTGCGTTGTACAGCCGCCCAGGTGACCGAGTTGCTAAGGCATCGCGTATGTAATCCAGAGGTCGTGGGTCTCGTCTTCACTTTGGGCGCGTGTTACCCTTCACGTTTTTGTCTTGCATATCCAAAACTGGTGTTCTTCGAAAAATAGCCAAACTACTTCACCTGGCATTTCGTTGGCCAGCTAGACTTCTGCCATCTCTCTCTTTTTTTCTCTCCGTGCGTGCTTGCGTGCGTGTGTCTGTGTGTCTCTAACGATGTATACAGCTCTTGGCAACCGGTATTTATGGTAAAAAATATCACTGCACAAGACGTAATAAAATTTACTCCAAACTTTCGGCCGGGCACCTGTATTTCTCAAGAAATAATAAGGAAGTGGCTCTGGCTATAAAGATTTGTACCCCAAAAGTGGCAAAGAATATTGCCGAGCAGGTAGCCGACCTGGTAAGGTATCCGGAGCGTAGTCTGAAGGCAGTGACGTAGCCAGGGGAGTTGTTTCGGTAAGAAAAAAAACCCCGAAATTTTTTGGAGGCTGCATCTCCCCCTTCCCCTCATTTGGGTCTATATAGACACCGCATTGATGCAACAAAATGCAAAAACATAAATACGAAGAGAGACGGGTTGTTGACACCAATGGTATGATCTTGTATTTTTTAGTAGTTATTACATTGCACGAAAAAATTCAGCTTTGTTAAAGCAGGAAAATGGCTAGCAAAGTATTCGGACGCAGGCTCTCTTTCATTTTGTTTTTTTTTAAAGGCGGAAGATACGCCCCCCGAACAATATTTCTGGCTACGCCACTGTCTGAAGTCCATAAATAAGGTACTCTGAAAGAATGTTTTACCCACTTTTTTTTCTAACATTTCAATAAATGATTGAAAAAAAAACTGTGGTTGATTCCTCTGTCGCAGGAATCAGTCAAACACGAAAGGGAAATGTGCAGCGACATCTGCAGCTGAGCATGATTTGCGTGTCGGCGGCTGTCTCGTGGGTGTGCTTGACGAGCGACGTCCTGTTGGCGGGTCGCTTCGGCAAAGGTGTACTGGCGTCATTTCCGTGACGGATATAGCGTAAGAGAAATCTTGCTGTATCCCGGCATAAAACACGTGCGTGTTAAAATATAAAACCCGAAAACGAACAACCCTAAGTATAACGTACTCCTTAGTACCAAAGGTTGCTCCACCGCAAGAAGACCCTATGTGCAGGGGTGCACCCTTTGCAGGCCGCTTGCTTCGTTGTACAGGCGTCACTTCCGTGACGAATATGACGTTAGCGAAGTCTTCGTGTATCCGGGAATAGAACCCTTTCGTGTTAAAATAATCAAACCACTTCCTCATGCACTTTCCTTACTGCGCGAAACTGTTGGTTTTCCTTTATGTATTCGTTCAACGAGCCCTTCATTCGTTATTATGTAACGCCAGAGTACTCGAAGGACGCCCCCCCTTTCCTTCGAACAAAATTTTTAGCTGTGCCACTTTAATAAAATATTTTCTTGACACAAATTCGCACGACTTCGCGGATAAACACGAACAAGCCCGAAGAGCCACATCGCAAAGCCGAAGAGCAACAAACTTTTTGTCGGGAAAACTTATTCCCGCGCCCTACCCTTCACCGTATCCTTTCTTTCTTTGCGCGCGGCTGCCATCCCGAGAACTCCCGTCTTTTCAGCCGGCCACCATCAAACGAAAGGGCTCTAAGTGTTTCTTTCGCAAGCACCCATCATTAGAAGCAAGCGCCTCGGCTCTCACCGGAGCACTAGGAGGGCGAGCGTCGACACTCTCGCAGGGAAATGGCGAGTGATTAATCTTTATCGAGCCTTCTCAACGTTGTTTATGCCCTCCACCAATAGAAAGAAGGCAGCGACAAACTAGGGATACGAAAACCGGTCTGCGAAGCAAATAAAGGAAGAAACGGAGTATGAACCGCAGCGAAAACGCCCACCTTGCCGAGTTTTCTTCCCGACACATCGGCGAGAAAGCGTCGTATTTTCCCTACATTCCCTATTTTCTTCCCCGAGCTAGTCAGCTGGCTTTCCATCATCGGTTTCTATATCGACGAATGTGAGTGAGGCTGTAGCGTGGGCGCGGTATTTTTCGCTTATTATACGGGCAGTTATCAATCCTCTTCGCGTTTTAGTTGTTTTCCCTGTTTCCCGTTTGCGTATTTTTTCGCGTTAGGGAAACAATATCGATTTCGGTTTAAGGCTCGTTTTGAGTTCTGCACGCGCGATCATAGGGGCGGCTCCAGGCTGAAACTAGATGGGCTAGAAACTAGAAGCCTTTCCAGGGACTTTTTGAATACACATTGTACAAACGATTTATACAAAGCTTTGTTTCTGTCTCCTTTTTATTTTTTTGAAAATTATTTCAGACTTTGGTCAAGCAGTGCTCGCTGATATGGACTGGCAGGTTCAAGATGTTCTTGCTGTATTTTTACTGCGATAGCGTGATAGCATTTCGCCAGATTAAGCGAAAACGTGGCGTCAGGCGTCGGCTGGATTTGAATGCCACCCGAAAAATGCCCGGCAGCGAAGTCATGCGAAAGTGCTCTTTAACGCGCAGTTTCGCATGCTCTTTAAAGAGCATGCGAAACTGCTCTTTAACGCGCATGTGAACTATCTGACCAACTCCTGTCTCCGTACGCTTGGCGTAATTTCCCGCGCGACCAGGGATTTCACCGACCGTTCATGCTTTGTTTCACTGTATCGCGCTCTCATTTTGCCCAAGCTCGACTTTGCTAGTGCAATTTGAAATTGTTTAAGCCCTTCGTCCTCCCTTCGACTAGAAAGGATTCAGAAGCGCTTTACTAGAACCGTGTTTTCTCGCCACTCACCTATGAGCCGATATGAGCACGGTGGGCTTCTGAAGATCCTGAATTTAAATGAGCTATCAGCGAGGCGCTCCAGGCGCGACCTGGCTTTTCTGTTTAATTGTATTCACTCGAAGTTCGACTGCCCTTGCCTCGTAAGCTCTGTCCATCTGCGAGTGCCAAGCAGACCACTACGGCCGCATGGATGCTTTGATGTAGACAGATCAATGAGTTTGGTACCAGCCAGCCGGTGCCAGCTCACCTATAACAATCTGTTTCCATCTCCTATAGACGTTTTTTGCAGCGATTTGGTACTGTTTAAGCGCTCTCTGAAATGTATGATATTTTGAATACGCATGCTGTGGAGAGGTCGCTCCTGCACTTCTCTCCCTGCTCTCGTGTTTCCTCACATACAGCACTACCTTGCCTATCTTCGTACGTGTTCGTACGTTCCTTGCCATGTTCGTACGTTCTCCTTTGCATACTCCAGGCACATCTTCCGAGCCTTTACCGTTCAAAAATGTTTGCGTCTCCTTTCGATAACACTACACTTTTGTATATATCTATCTGCACTTCCACATTTACCAATTTCTGATTTATACGCGGCCCATATTTGTACTGTTTGTATTCCTTGTATCCATGTATTCCTTTGTATTCCTTGTATCCATGTATGTTGCCTGTTCGTATTCTTTGTACCTATGTATGCAGTGCATCACCCGAGAAGGCCCTGTGCTGTTGGTGAGCACTTCAAATAAATAAATAAATAATAAAAACGAAGCAAAGGAAATCAAGTGCGCCTAGGATTCGAACCCTGGTCCAACAGAATGCGAGTTCAACACGCAAACGCTGAACCATCGCTGAAGTTTCGCATTAGCAAACAAAAGTTGGGCCTCGTAAATGGGCCATGGCATTCTACTTAAAAATTGTGTTATAGACGTGTACTAAGGTATACAGGGGTAATTTTAGCACGCTAATTACGGAAGTTTACGGTAATAGCGAATACATAGGGTTCACAAGAGCGATGAAGAATAAAGGAAAAGACAAGAAGAAAACAATGCCCCTAAACTTAAGTTTCCGGAACAACATTTTTTGGGCCACATTTTTCGGGACAGCATTTTCCGGAGCCATTTTCTCCCTTACGGTGTTTTCCGGAAGAACATTTTCCGGAGCTGTTTCTCGGGGAGCATTTTTCCGGGACCTTTTTCACCGGAAACCGATTTTTTTCCGGTGCCAATTTTTTTTTCTCTCACAAGGGCGATGAAGAAGAAAGGAAAAGCCAAGAAGAAAACAACGCCCCTCCGTGGGTATACGCGCCAATACTCTAAAGCAGAAGAATAAAAAAAAAAAACTCGTCCAACCATTCTTAATCATCAAAGTTGAGAGAAGGGTGAAAGCTTACTCACATCAAAACTGCGTCAAAAGTGCGTCAAAACACTCCCTAAAAATTCATCCAACCTTTGCCGAAAGTGCGTCCAATCGATCGTGAAACCTTCCAAGACCCGCATCACCAACGAAAACGAACCCATGCGACGACTTTTCGCGCACTACGAACAATCCAAAAGTATACCGATACGTGGTTTATAACGTAAATGTATACTGTTGCACACCTTTTTCATGATCGATGGGTGAAGTGTTTTATCTTGAACCATTCCTTTTTTCAATTAACCATGTCGACACAGTGGAAGCCCGGCTTCACGCACGCGCCGTGTGTCCAGAGATCTTATCAGAGCTTTTCGGTCGACCAACCGGTCTATGGGGAAATGCATTAGTTTTTTTTTACAGGACGCCATCGGTCCCACCAAGAAAGCTTTCGCTTTAATAACGGAATAACGGAAGCGAAAGGAGATAACGGAAGCGACCTAAAGGAAAATGCACCGTGACCATGGCAATGAAAGGACCCAATAGCGCCACTGGGGGCCTACGGAAGTGAAAATCACCACAGACGTAATATTATACATACAGGATCGCACAGCTTTAAATAAAATGTAATGATTTCGCAATCCCACATGTAGCCAGCCTTAAGTGGTGGCGGTAGTGGTACCACTGAGATGGCTCATACCCAATCAGGGAAATTTACCAGTCTTTCCAGCTTTTGCATTTGCGGCACTAGTCACTCATTTATTATACTGTATATGTTACTCCCCCGCATACCATACGTAACACCCTCCTGCGAGCGCCTTCGAGGTTCTCAATAAAGAAAAGTAAATAAACTGGGGAGCTCCTCTACTTTTAAGGCGCTCTTCGTCTTTATCCGCACGCACAACATCTCAGCTTCCTTTCCGCTTGCGCCATTTTTTTGGCCTGTCCCAATTCGGTCAGCGGCCACCCCACCACCGTCGGAGACGAGCAAGAGAGATGGACGGCGAGACGGACGAGCAGCGGTTCCTGAGGGAGCTCAACCGACTGCTCGCCGAGCCGGAGCCGGACGAGGCGGACGTCGATGCGCGCCTCCGCGAGCAAGAACAGCGGCCGGCCCACGACCCTTCCATCGAGGCGACCCGCAGCCTCCTGCGGGCCGTCCAGGAGGCGCAGGGCGTCGGCATCCGCACCGTGGTCTCGCTCGACGCGCAGGGACAGCAGCTCGACAACGTGGAGAGGGCGCTGGACGACCTGGCGGCCGACCTGGGCAGCGCCGAAGCCGACCTCTCGGAAGTGAGCGGAAGGGGTACTGATAGATTGGAAAACGAACGGGGCCGTGAAGAAATACACGTTTAGTTCATTAAAAATACTTCTTTTCCGTAACAGAGATAGCAACCTTATCGCGAAATTCAACAAATGATCGAGATAATAGAGGAAGCAGAGGAACCAGTGCTGTCTCCGCAACCCCTTTCCGCCGATTCTTCTATGACGTCACCGAAATGCGTCTGTGCGATTGGCGGCAGCCGATGTAATCCTCCGCCAAGGTACATGAGTGGGTGATTGTAGCGCGGCCTCCAGATCCGTTTGATCGCGTCACTTGAATGAAACGCGCTGTTAACGCGCTTAAAACTCTGTTTTTTTTTTTTTGCTGGCCCATATTACGTCACTTCTGCCCATAACACGGCACTGAAGCGCGAAATTTGAATGTATTCAACTTCTGTGTTCCCGGCCAAAAGAAAAGAAACGCCTTTCGCGGCTTGAATGAAGGTGAGTGAGGTACTGAAGGCTAGTTTTTTCGACGCGAACAAAGTTGTATTTTGCATACATGGCCCTAAAAACCGCCAGTTGAGCCTGAGGGTAGGGATAACTTCCCCTTAAAGGGACAGACAACCGATTTTTGTCAGGTTCTCTATCCCAAATGAAAGGGCATCCCTGAAAACACCTTCAAGCGAAACAGTTTTACTGATAGCGCCGTAGAATATTTTAAATGAAATTTTTTCGATCTACGAACCATACATGTCCTCCCACACATGATGCTGGCAACCATGACACAAAGTAGCGTGGCAACATGCTTTTGTCTGTATGCGAGATGAAAAGCTGTATTTTAAAAAAAAAATTGTCACCAGCTTAACGAAATCTCAATTGCAGGCTTTCTTATTCTTTTGTGTCTCTTTTTAAACACTAGAAGCAGCCAGCGGTATGTGTTGATGGCCTACACTCGGGAACAACTTTAAGAACGACAAAGGACGTTGTCCTTGCGCCTCATCACCGCGGCCGGCTGTTACTCCGCGTGGCGCAAGAAGTGCCTTACTGCCAGTATTTTGAACTTGACAAGACGCGTTTTCGTGATTTCTCGCACCTAATCTGTTTTTAAATTTCTGCAGCGACTGCAAAAAGATTAGGTGTGAGAAAGAAGACGATGTTACGCGTTAGGCGCAACCTCGTTCCAAAACGCGCGCGCGCGTTGACATCCGGGTTCGTCGCTTCGGCGGAGTGATACAGCCCATGAGCTATTGCCGTTCTTAACTTGTACCCTAGCATAGTATGATAGCTCTATAGTTTACTCGGAGGCGCCATCTGTTGGGATGGACGAGTGGTGGAATGCTGGCTTCATGTTGTGGAGGTCGGAAATTTGGTCTCCCCGGGAGAGTTCTTTTTTTTAAGGTGCCGTTGGCGTTTTTTGGAAACTGAAAAGGAATATTTCGGCAGAATAAAGGCCACTGACTCGGACAGAGTCGTCAAAAAACGTACAACACATGCAGGAAGCTCCTTCCCTGAGTCTATTTACTGAATGCTGCCATTGATTCTGGGCATGAGGGTTCAGTTAGCCACACTGAGAGCTACCCAGCGGCGACGCGACAGCGTGTCTTTGAAATTTTCAGAAGGATGTTTAAAAATACATATACAATTTAAACTTATACAGATAATTGTGTTAAAAGGTTTTGAATAAGAGAATAAACGTTCAAGCAGTTTCGGTGGCTGCAAGGTTTGCAGGTCACGTGACGAGGACTCCTAATGTAGTGTCACGTTCATACACTACGAACCGCCACCTCTCAGATTTTGGAAAGTTTAGTGCCAAATTAAAATTATTTCTACCAATTTGTTTATAAATTGCTTGTGGGTGCCCCACCATATAAAACGCTGGCTTTAATATGAGCTAGAGAACATATACTCGATCAAAATCGGTTCTGTCCCTTTAAGGGGTTTTCCTGTCCAGAAAAATCTAAGTTTGCGATGGTAGTCCAAACCCCGGTCACCAGGTCTCGCTAGTCACAGGAGTCAAACTGTTTTCAGAGCCGCCAGACGTCCATAACTCGGGTTGGGGTCAGGGGTGAGACGTGAGATTTGTAAGCACTCCAATACCACGTGGAATATCATATGATGTACAAAACAATGTAAAGGTTACTGCAGAACGTGGAGGAAGATAAATTGGCGGAATGCAGTGCACGTAGTGCTAAGAGGAAGAGGGTAAATGCGTTGTTCACTCGCCATCTGTAGGTTGAATTCAGCTATTAGAGACAGGCGATGTTTGCTCATGTATTAATCTCCGCCTCCAAATACTGTAAAGTTCTTAATTTATCACCTCAAATTGTTCTATTTAGAGGTTCAACCATGAATTCGGTGTTGTACCATGCAAGTCGCGGGGAAGGGAAATTTTGGGGTTCACCTTAAATTTTACGTCACTCGCAAAATTGCAGGAAATCAACGAAGGACAGAAAGCAAAAAATGGGGTTCTTACAGTGCTAAGCTCCCTAGAATCAGTCCAGACATTTATGTCCAGGTCAGCTTCCTATACTCCAAATATATCGCTCTATCTACAGAGCACGCGGCCAATCCAAATCACGCCCATTCACGTCACTGTCTGCAGCGCCACGCGAAATCTCAGATCGCCCTCTGTCGGACAGTTTATAGCTCTACCTTGATTGATTGATTGTGGGGTTTAACGCGCCGACGCAACGCAGGCGATGAGGCGCGCCGTAGTGGAGGGCTCCGGATTAATTTTGACCACCTGGGGATCTTTAACGTGCGCCGAAATCTCGTACACACGGGCGTTTTTGCTTTTCGCCTCCATCAGAAAAGCGGCCGCCGCGGCCGGGAATCGAACCCGCGACTATAGCTCTACCTTAAGGCTCGGCCGTCTTTGAGAAACACACCCTACTTTACCGACGTCTCGCCGCAGATGAGACGGCCACGTTGGTGGCTGTGTCCCTGGCGTTGTCTTTGGAAGATAGATAAGAAAAAGAAGCAAGCTGCTGACAAGAGGACCTCGAGGGCTCCCAGTGAAAGGGCTCGTTCTTCCGAGACGACGACGGCTGCTGCCTCAGGAACGGCCTCTACCGGTCTCGGGAGCGACGAACTCTCCGTCGCCCTCACCGATCTCAAGGGAATTGCCCAGGCACGTCTTCGCTCCTTCTCCCATCGTCAGCCCCGTACATTCTCTCCTCTCGTGCGAAAGCGATGCCCTAATTGAACCAAGTGTTGAATTATCCGCAGAAACAAGGAAAATAGTACATTGGCACTAGAACCATTTTATTCGGGACCTTTTTCTCAGGAACTAAAGTTAAAAATTTTTGAGGCCACAATTTTTCCGGACCGCATTTTCCGGAACCATTATTTCCGGAGCCATTTTCTCTGTGGCGGTATGTTCCGGAAGTCCGGGCCCATTTTCTCGGGGACCATTTTTCCGGAACCATTTTATCGGAAATTTTTTTACGTGGCCAATTTTTTGCGTTTTTCGCACCTATCTACAGCTTTCTCGCAGCGATTGTGACTATGGGTTTGCCAAATCATCGCATGTGTAACAAACTCCGAACAAGGAGTACCCCTATCGAGGGAATACGCGTGTGAACGCGCGGTTATGTACCCGCCAGCACTGGAACCGGAATCCACCCGCCATGTTTTCACCAGCGCGGCACGTGTGACTGCAGTTTATAGGTAGGCAGGGATAAGTGGAAGTTTCTCGCCACGTGTGTATTTCGAGGTTCGCACAGTTTTTGCTGAATGGGGCCATAAAGACAAAATTCAACTTTGTTCAGTTTGAAAGCACTAGTCTTCTACGACTCACTCAGCTCCATTTCCGCCACGGCAGAGCTTTTTAAACCGAAAAGCGCAATATTGACCCATTCAAAGTTCGCGCAACACGGACGGCGTACGGGCAGTAGATACGTAATGAGGGCCAGCTCTAAAAATCCTGCACCCCTCCAGCGCGAAGCTTTCTCGTGATGGATTCTTTGGTTGGCCACTCCCACAGTGCGAGTATGTGGTACTCTGGAGGCACGCGCCGCTTTTCTAGAATACCCTCAGAAACTCTCGGGTGTGCACCCTGTAGGCGTAAAGTTTGGATTTGAAGTGTACGGCGCGAATCGGTACATGCTGCCTGGCGTTCACTTCGTCCATGTCTAAATGGAGCAATCGGATAGACGCCGTCTTCATAACGCGAGGGACCCATGTTCGTTCCCAGCCCCGGGAAGCGTTTAACACGAAAGTGTTTTATTCCTGGATACACAAAGATGTCGCTGATGTCATTTCCATCACGGAAGTGACGCCAGTACAACGAAGCAAGCGGCCTGTAAAGGGTGCACCCCTGCACACAGGGTCTTCTTGCGGGAAAGTAACCTTTGGTACTAAGGAGTACGTTATACCTAGTGATGTTCGTTTTCGGGTTTTATATTTTAACACGCAAGTGTTTCATGCCGGAATACAGCAAGATTTCACTGACGTCATATCCGTAACGGAAATGACGCCAGTACACCTTTCCCGAAGCGACCCGCTAGCAGGACGTCGTTCACCATGCACACCCACAAGACAGCCGCCGACCCGCAAATTCAGCTCCAGATTTCGCTGCACGTTTCACTTTCGTGTTTTCCTGATTCCTATGACAGAGGAATCAACCACAGTTTTTCCTGTCACTTCACCCACGATCATTCATCATCATCGGCTTTCCTGCTGGGGGTATTGGCGTACAACAACATCAGTGAGGACACTACTGCTTCCCCTAAAACGTAGTTATCAGTGTTCTAAGTGCACTTTAATAGTTAGCACACTGAGGCTCCAGTATACCATCACCCAGTCACATTTCTTGGCGGTGCCTTAAGTCGTTGTCCTTCAGTCGCACAAACACGAGAAGTCGCAGGAAAGGGGCTGGGTAGTAATATGTTTTCAATAGCTCTAATATTGTTGGAAGTTTGCGATACAACTGATATCATTGTTATCGGGATGACAAAGCAGTCTTTTTAACAAACCAAACGTCAATTGTCTTCATAGCCTGTTTAACGGGGCCAGCGAAAAGGCGTCAGCGCGGCGTGCGGCGGGCGCCGACGCAAACGGTGGCCGCCACAAGATAGATGGCGTCCATACCCGACCACGACGACAAAATCAGGCTTGTTTTGGTGGCTTCTAACACACAGTGTGCTGAGAGCTCTTCCCTGATTAACGTGCACGGAAGCGTCAACCATGGGCGCTGACCGTTTGTTCAACGGTCAAGATGGACGGGACGTGGTACATTTCCAAGCTACCGACTTTAAAGCACGCTGGATAGGAGGTGGTGGGGGTTGGCGAGAAGGATCTCTACGGGGTGTTGAGTAACAACGGGGAAAGAGAAGGGAAGGGGGTAGGGGAGCACACGTAACTGTTCCCGCCAGACGCTAACGGCTGAAATGTTACCAGGGAAGCCTTACGCGAGACGGATGTCTTTCTGTGCGCGTTGGAGGGCGAGTGTCGCAAGATTAACAACCGTCCTAAAGCGCGCGTCAGGGCGCTGCACGTGCAGTGGGAGAGTGGAACGTTTAACAAGTGCGAAGCTGGACGCGAAAATGGAGTCGCGCAGTTTAACGTCCACGTTACCGATGCGAGTGGGATGTAATTTGCGTCCCGACGGGACTGTCGCCTCCTTGTGCAACTATGCAGCGCGTTTTCATTGCAAGGTCATTGCTGAATCAACTAGCCATTGCACAAGACAAGTAGTCATAATTTTGTTTTCCCTCTTCCTACTCCTATCGCTTCTCTGCCTGTCCGTGCGTGTGCTTATACACACTCCCTCTCCCCATCCCTCCCTCCACCCCTGACATGACAAAACGAGTGTCCCGGTGAGTTCTTCTAGTGCGCGTTACGTTCTAGAGTGAGGCGTTGGAAAACGAGTGTCCGGGTGTTTTAGTACCGTGACTAAGTAAAGCGACGACGACGACGACGATAGAAGACGCCGACAGCCCGAGCCCCTAGGGGGCTTCGCCCCTAAGACACGCGTCTAGGTGGGAAGCGAACCCACGCCTTCGGATTAGATACCGGATGCCTTAAGAAGACGTACGGTTCGCTCCCAACTCCGGACGCGTGTTTTCCTCCATTTTCTTTCCTACATAAATTTTAAATGTTAACTTCACTAATCGTAGCGAAAAACCCCTAACTATTCCCCTATGCCTCACTTGGCGTTGTAGACTGCCGGTTTTCTTTTCTATTTATAAATACACACAGAGAGAGAGAGAGAGAGAGAGAGAGAGAGAGAGAGAGAGAGAGAGAGAGAGAGAGAGAGAGAGAGAGAGAGAGAGGCCCTCTGCGGTAGCTGACTAGTTACGCGCTGTGCTGTTAAGCCCAAGGACGCGGGTTTGATTCCTGCCGGGGTGGCTGCTTTTCAGACGGAGACGAAAGGTGCAAACGCCGTGTGTCTAGATTTCGGCGTACGTTAAAGATCTCAAAGAGGTCAAAATTAATCCTGTGCCCTTCACAACGGCGTGGCTCATTGCACAGGTCTACCTTCGATACGTTAAGACCACTAATCTTAATCTGAGCGAGAGAGAGAGAGAGAGAGAGAGAGAGAGAGAGAGAGAGAGAGAGAGAGAGAGAGAGAGAGAGCAGTCAAGACCACCAAGGAGGACATAGGTAAAAGTTCGCCACTCCTTACGGGGAAATTCTGAAATTATTGATTGATTTATTGTAGCGTTTAACGCGCAGACGCAACGCAGGCTATGAGGCGCGCCGTAGTCGAGGGCTCCGGATTAATTTTGACCACCTGCGGATCTTTAACGTGCGCCGAAATATCGCACATACGGGCGTTTTTGCCTTTCGCCTCCATCAGAAAAGCGGCCGCTGCGGCCGGGAATTGAACCCGCGACCAATTTTGAAATTATGCAAGGTTCTCAAAATGTGGACGAAAGTATACGCACCGGGTAGGCACCGCAACCACTATCTGCGGATTACGACTACGATGCTTTACAAATTTAGCAAACGGGGCGAGTAGAATAACCTGGATTTCCTGGTGCATCTGTGAACTGCGCCTATGTGCGTGAACCCTACGCTTAATGGTGGTAGCCAGTGCTGAGCATAGGACGAACGAGGAAGCAAAATGTTTGCAAAATGAGTTGGGTAGTTGGGCAAATGAGTTGGGCAAATGAATTTCATGCTTTATTACAGTGATCCCTTACGTGATCGGTTCGCCCACTTTATAAGAAAATTCGTTTAACTTAGTTTTAACGAGGGGACACATTTTACAGGTGCTCGTTTTTTTCCCCACAGCTTTGCAGTCATGTGGAGTAGCACACCAGCGGTTGCAGAGGCGAACTAATGGCGACACAAGAGGAGGAGGCGACGTGGAAACAGATAGAATAAAATGAAAGTGCCCGACGGCTTCCTCTAGCGCCTCCCCCTGCGAGCGATGATAACGTGCATGCCGGCCACGCAAGGGTTCACAGCACACACCGCAGGTTTTGAAAAGCCCGCACGCATGGCAGACGGGTCAGTCTCATTAGGACGCTGCTCCCCTCGCGCCGGATGGAAAGGCAGGAACGGATGGAGGAAAGATGAGAGGGAGGGAGAAGAGAGAGGGGGAGAGGTGGGAAAGTAATAGGAGGCGAGATAAGGCAGACGGGGAGGTAGGGAGAAAAGGGGAGAGAGAGACCCCCTGCGTTTTAAGTGATGACCTACCTGCATTTCCTAGGCAGAAAATACGCGCTTCGTCCTCCTCGCTTCGTCCACGCTTAAACGCAATTAGTAGAGGCCCCAAAGGCGCACCCTGGGGGACGCCGTGCACCCCCTTTGCGGCAACCACAAGCGCTGGCACTGACCACATCCTTTTTTTTTCTGCGCGATGACGGACTCGTTTGGAGCGCAAGCTGGGGACCACACCGCGACGCGCCTAGTTGCCGCGTTAAATCACTTTAAAAAGAGACCAGGTGGGAAATGAAATAAGCTGTAGCCTCGGGCGATAACTTCCCGCACCGTCATCTTTTGTAAGTGCGTGTAATTCCGCTTGTCATTACAGCCGCGGGTGATAAATGCCAGCATGCTTTTTAAATGAACATGCTGTCACTCGTCTAACATTTCTTTGTATTTAGCATTAGACTAGGCACTAAGCTCGAAGCTGCGCGTTTAACGACGCTGCACACTTTTCCACAAAAAAATCTAGAATGAATTACGGTGAGAAGCAACGTAGTGGAGGGCTCCGGATAAATGATGACCACCTGGATATCATGAACGCGCGCGGAAATCCCCAAACACGGCGCTTCCGCTTTTCGCCCCCATCTGAAAAGCAGGTGCACACCATGGCAGGGATCGAACCCGCGTTTTCTGGCTTAGCAGAACAACGCCTCAGCCGCTGAGCCCCCGCGGCGAGTAACTAGCTAAAAATACTTTGAATTGGATTTTATAAAAAATCAGCAATGAAGTTGTCGAAGACAGGTGCGATAAATGTAAATGCTAAAAAAAACTGTCGTTACTTCCCCTGTCATATGAATCAGTAAAACACGAAAGTGAAGTGCGCAGCGAAATCTTCAGCTGAGCATGATTTGCGGTTCGGTGGCTTTCTTGTGAGTGTGCTTGGCGAGTGACGTCCTCCTGGTGGGCGCTTCGGCAAAGGTGTACTGGCGCCATTTCCGTAACGAATACTGCGTCAGTGAAATATTGGTGTATCCCGGCACAAAACACTTTCGTGTTAAAAAAATATAAAACCCGAGAACGAACCCCAAGTATAACGTGCTCTTTAGTACTAAAGGTTGCTTCCCCGCAGGAAGACCCTGCATGTAGGGGTGCATCCTTAACAGGCTGCTTGCTTCGTTGTACAGGTGTCATTTATGTGACGGATATGACGTCAAAGAAATCTTGGTGTATCCAGGAATAAAACACTTTCGCGTCAAAAAAAGACGTCTCCTCGGGCTGTTTCCTTAGTGATTCGGATAACAACTTCCCAAGAGATGGCGCCCGAGCTGTCCGAACGCAGAAAAATTGAACCGAATTAAGCAAACCTCAAGAGCATCCCTTTTGGGGGGAGGACGATAAAGAACAGCCTGAGGGGCAGGAAGGGGAGAGATTTCCTTACGAGGAAAGGTCGGCAGAAAAACCATCGTCTTCCGTCAGCATTTGCAACGAAGTGGGAAGACACGCGGGAATATCTTCAACACGAAAGTGCTTTAAATCCCGGATACACAAACATTTCAATGACGTCATATCCGTCATGAAAATAGCGCCAATTCAACGAAGCAAGCTGCCTGTAAAGGAAGCACCCCTGCACACAGGGTCTTCTTGCGGAGAAGCAACTTTTAGTACTAAGAACTAAAGAGTAAGTTATACTTTGGGTTGTTCGTTTTAGGGTTTTATATTTTAACCCGAAAGTGTTTTTTTGCCGGGATACACCACGATTCCACTGACGTCATATCCGTCACGGAAATGACGCCAGTACACCTTTGCCGAAGCGACGAGCCAGCAGGACGTCGCTCACCAAGCACGCCCACAAGACAGCCGCCGACCCGCAAATCATGTTCAGCTGCAGATTTTGCTGCACATTTCACTTTCGTGTTTTAGCGATTCCTATGACAGTTGAATCAAGCGCAGTTGTTTCTTAGCTTCTCCTCATAAGAACCTTCTTTTTTTTGAAAACGAGCCGCTTGCCCTTGTCAAGAAATGTTGCATAATCTTACGCTTCTTGAAAATTGCTGATTACGAATCTTTCCACCCGCTACAGGAGATCGGCCACCGGCTGGACACGCAGAACGAGCAGACCGGGAGGCTCACTGCGAGCGCATCCTCGAGCGAAGAACGTGTCCGCAAAGCCAGCAAGAGATCCGAAGAAATACTCAAAGACGAGTAGCGGATTGCCCCTCACTGCGCGGACACCACTATGTCGACGTCACGGACCCGGAAGATTTATTAGCCCGTTTTCATTGTAAACACAAAAATATACTCGTAGTTCGCCTTAAATGCTTGCAACTCTTGTAAAGTTGCTCGATATTCACAAAAGCGTAAAAGTGTTGACGCTGGAATTCGACGGCGTAGGCGCTACCATACGTATACCAGCTCTGGGCCCGCATTCACAAAAAAAAAATATTATTATGTCGCACCTTCTGGTTGCCGCATGACATAACAGCATTTCGCAATCTGTAACCACATGTTTTGCGAATCAACTACCTGGTCGTTTTAAGGAACCCTGCAACAGTTTTTCCAACTTTTCCAAATCCTGAATGCTTGCAGAAAGTAGTCAACCAATACACCCAGTATTTAGATTGAGGGGTGAAAAACTACATCAGCTAAAAATTACTTCCCTATGCCCATCAGACAACTTAGAAACTTGCTCAGAAGATTTTTTGCTTTCTTTCTCGGTCTTGGCGCTCTTCGACCGCTGGGATGACGTCATTACGGCGGTTGAGCAGCTATTGGCCGGCTTTCCTTCAGTCACAGCAATGAACGCATTCGATAGCCACTTTAAAAAGAAAGCGACAAAAGCAAAGCAGAAACGGAAGGCGTATCTGCTGCGACGAGCAACTGACACAGTGCCGCTCCGTACTGGCGATAACTATGTCTTTCCCACTGCTTCCAGACGCGAAGGAGAGAGTGAAAGAGTTTACCAGAAGCTTTGCAGAGTCCCTAGAACGGCTTCGATACTACAGCACATCTCTCTTGAGTACCGAACACACGATTGGTGGTTCCTAGGCTACCGTGGAGACGTATGGTAACACACCGCGTGTCTGTAAATCATGGTTGTCACAGACGCCCAATTCTGGACGAAGCGACAGTACCTGCGTCCATGATAAGCGCGCTATGCGGTTCGAAAGAAACACGAAGGCAGGACAACGCTGGTACGATGGTACTACGAAGGATCTCCAAAGCTATCGGTGTGCTGCTACCAGGTTGTTGCCGGGGAAATGCCTAAATTTGTTTCTTCGCACTGGTCTTTTATGACATATTGTCGCGAAGCCCCTGTTCCGTTTGTTCTTTTTTCAATTTTTAGCATCCCTCTTCGGCCACCGAGGCCCAGCTTTTCTAAGAAACGCAGGCCGGGTGTGTGTTGGCCCGTCGGCCGACCCGGGAGACGACGGCTGTTGGGGGAAGCGAACCCTCGCCTCGTCTTGTATTACCGCGCGCACTGGCATCTCCGACCCCCTGTAACGTAGTATTTTGGTTACCTACTGCCGCTACTGTAGCATGAAGATCGGAAGGAAAAGGTCGAGACGTCGAAGAAGTTTTAAGGTTAACTTGTTTACTTTACAGATGACATTGATGAAATTTGGCACATACAAACTTGGATGAATTACACTTATTACATAGATGAAAAAGACAGTCAATAGATTCAGAGTACTTAGCGGGACATAGCTGGCGGGCGAAGGGCTCCCGGCGTCTGGCCCCGACGATCGGCAGCAAGCGGCTCTCCTGGTGTTGCTCGCCTCTCCCCCACCGCTCGCTCAATAGCCAGAGGGGCCGCGTTTATATTTGCCTTGGGGGGACGCATTGGGGGAAAAAGCGCATCCTAGCGTGTGCGGACTACCGGGAGCAAGTCTAAGGCACACCCGCAGCCAATCAGGAAGACGCTTCTAAGCTCCAATCAGACATGTCCCCGCCAAAGCGAAAAGACCAAAAACACAGACACAAGGTTTCGACTCGAAAACGCGCGCCTGGAGAATTACGGGCGTAGAGCAAGTAGTTAGACGAAACGCACTAAAGTAAACAGGGTGAAAGGGAAAGTCGTCGGAAGAACACTGGAGACACGGAGCCCGAACGCGACCAGCGCACACGCCACGGGGGGGCATGGAACGCCGCGGCCGAGGTAACAGAAGCCGAGGCGCCTGCTCGCTCCCCGTCGTCTCCTGGTCGGCCGACGGGCCAACACACACTCGGCAACACGTTTCTTAGAAAAGCGGGGCCTCGGTGGCCGAAGAGGGATGCTAAAAAATTGAAAAAAGCAAATAGAACCGGGGCTTCGCGACACCTTCCCCGACGGAAAAAAGAGTGCCCTCACTCTTGCACAAAGTCTAAAACATAAGAACACATTTTCGCCAACTGACAGCGATACTGGAATAGCATGGCCTACGGACTCGAGAAGACGAAAACACAGACTCTAACACGGGAGTCGACAACTATCTCCTCGGAACAGTCAACGCACACGTGGTCACTTAATGGAGTTCCGCTTTCAGTTCACACACCCACAGTCTCTTGTCCAGCACAGACGAAAACATTTCATTTATACATAACAAGAAAATAACAAGAACACCATGAATAACATCGGAATAGCAGGCGCGGTCTAAAAGTCTCATCTTGGAGAAAGTGCAAAAACAACTCCACTATTCAGGCTATACCGAGCAGTAAGACGCGAAAGAAATACAGTCTGTCCTTGAACAACACTTCGCGCAGGATAAAGTAACCTCCTATCTAACCCAAAATAATCTGCAAATCAAAACCCAAGTGCAGTCTGAGCAATCGACGCTCGAGCAACAACGGCCCTTGCACCTAGATTACCACAAACGGCTTAAACGAAGGCTCTACAAGACAGAAATAAAATTATATACAAGAGCTCACTCTATTGGAGTTATATCTCACGAACAAGTGGAAACCTGCGCACTTCAGCCACTGTTGGGCACTTTACTCGACACAACATTTCTGGATTCAACCCAACTCGTTCAAAACAGCCCTACTCGTCTCACGTACTTAAAGAAGAACCGCACATTCGTTAAAACACCCGAAACTTACACAAAGAAACAGCTAAAAAACATGTTACAACTAAACTGCAACCTACGAGGCACAAAAACTTGACGGTCGCGCGTATGAAGTATGATACAAAATAAACATTGGCGCCTGACGAAACCTTCCAGACGCTCCTAACCGCTCAATGCTCCGATACAAACAATAAAATAAACAAAAAAGAACATTGATACGCACTTATTAATGAACAGAAGCAGTAGAAATGATAAAGTAACACATGCTCGACTATCAACAGAGATGGCTTCAAAGTACATATTGGTTAACATTTAGAGTACAAAAAGAACAGTGACAGCTACATCTCAGCAGCGGTGAGAAACTCTCGCCAACCCGACGCATTCGCAAAACTGCACGCCCGCGAGCTCTCCCCGTCCGCGGCATCCCGGGCACCCCTGCTGGTGTCTTTGTTTGTACCAGGGTGTCGAACCGGACTTTTTTCGGGTTCGGTTCGGGTTCGGGTTCAAGCCCTTCGGGTTCGGTTCGGGTTCGGTTCCAGAGCACCATTTCGTTCCGGTTCGAACCGGTTCGAACCGGTTCAAACGGGTTCGAAGAAAAAAAGCAGGCGTGCTTTTTTTTCTGTAATTTTTTTTGCTAGTTTTTCGTTTCCTTAAAGGCGGCATAAAAACAAAGTCATGATGAATGTTTCTTTGTGCAAATATTTTGCCTTGGCCAAACTAAAGTGACCCTACAATTTTTTCAACTTTTTTTCTAAATGCTTGCAGAAAGTAGTCAACCAACACATCCTGTACTTAGAATAGGGAGTCGCAAAGTGCCTCAGCCAAAAATTACTGCTCTCTCTTCATCAAATAACTTATAAATTTGCTTAAAATATTTTTCTCTCCTTCCCGGTCTTGGCGTTCTTCGACCGCTGAATGATATCATTACCGCGGTGTAGCGGCTATTTGCCGGCTTTCCTTAAGCTGCAGAATAGAACGCATTTCATAGCCACTTTAAAAAGAAAGCCACAAAAGCGGAGCAGAAACGGAAGCTGCTTCCGCAGCGACGAGCAAATCACGCACTGTTGCTCTGTGCTGGCAATTGAAATAGTTATCGCAGTGCTTCCAGGTGCCAAGAAGAGTGACAGCGTTTATCGAAAGTGTTTATTTATTTATTTATTTATTTATTTATTTATTTATTTATTTATTTATTTATTTATTTATTTATTTATTTATTTATTTATTTATTTATTTATTTATTTATTTATTTATTTATTTATTGTTGGCTTTAACGCACCGACGCAACGCAGACGATGAGGCGCGCCGTAGTGGAGGGCTCCGGATTAATTTTGACCACCTGGGGATCTTTAACGTGCGCCGAAATCTCGTACACACGGACGCTTTCGCTTTTCGCGTCCATCAGAAAAGCGGCCGCCGCGGCAGGGAATCTAACCCGCGTCCTTAGGCTCAGCAGCACATCGCATCAGCCACTGAGCCGCCGCGGCTAATAACAAAGCAATGTTCCTGTTGAAATAGCGTTCAATAGTCTTCAATAGCTCCTTTAACTGTACAAGCTACTGCGAAACGTTTTCTATGGTAGTCTGACGAGTATGTGGCGCCCCCGGCCCGTCCCCAATTTTCGTTGGCCGCTAAGTTCACTGGCCCTGCCAGGCTTGGTCTGAAACATTGTGCACGGCTGGCGAATAAACACCGACGAGCACAGCTGCTCGCGGTCAGTCACCGTCACCACCAGCACGCTGCGGGTCGTAACTCGGGTGGAGGGTACTACGACCCTCCCACGTTCATGAATGCGGGCCAAATCGTGACAGATAGGTCAACGATTACAACAATAACTGAAGCAAAACAAAAGGTTCGTTGGGACACTTAAGGCCGCCTGTTTGTATGAATCTGAAAGCATTACTCTTTATGGCCGCCAGTTTACCTTTATTAATTTAAGTTCGTTCATTTTCATAATTTTATTTTATTTTATTCTTGGCTCATACCACTGCAATTTTATACACCACAGTTGTTTTATTGAGCGAGGTCGCAGGTTCGATTCCCGGCCTCCGCGGGCGCTTTTCTGATGGAGGCGAAAAGCAAAAACACTCGTGTGTTCGAGATTTCGGCGCACGTTAAAGATCCCCACGTGGTCTAAAATTAATCCGGAGCCCTCCACTACAGCGCGCCTCATCGTCCGCGTTGCGTCGGCGCGTTAAACCCTACAATCAATCAATCAATCAAATCAATGTTTTCTTGAGGAAACATAAAATATGGCAGACGATTACGGTAGTCGCTAATGCGAAATTTAAGCGCAGCGCGGACTGTAGTCTTCTCGGCGGCGGCGCATAGCTGCTGTCTTAGGAAGTGATCGCGTCCTCAACAAATGCGCGACGGCATGAGGTATAGTCTGTCGTTATCTCGTAAGGCGTTGCTGCCGTGGAGCATGTCTCGCGCGGTCTGGAAATTTCGCCCTTCCCTCCAACTTTAGCCATACTTTCGTCCTCCGCTTTCCTGCTCGCTCTATCTTCGGTGGCGTCTTCGTTCTCTCGGTTACAACGAGGCCGACGCTGAGAAACTACGCGAGAAACTACGCGAAACCGCAGGAGCGGGCGCTTA
Organism: Haemaphysalis longicornis; assembly: GCF_048455015.1. NCBI lineage: Eukaryota > Metazoa > Arthropoda > Arachnida > Ixodida > Ixodidae > Haemaphysalis > Haemaphysalis longicornis. The sequence goes on along the minus strand of NW_027526385.1, from coordinate 53,124,570 downwards.
AGGGCTGCGCTCTAACGCATGACTCTTCATAGCCACCGCTGTGCCGCCCTGTGATCCACTCCCTTCGCCGACCGGTGACGGGCCGCTCATCGTCTCCAAATAATGCGTCCTCCCCACAGTCTTCTCGAAGGCGAACATGTATCCTTCTGGCCAGTGGGCAGCGCCCCGGTGCCTCCAACGCCTCCCTCATCGGTGCATCCTGACCAAAATCTTCTGGCAATGAACAGCCTCCCTGCAGGCTGCCTTTTGACTCGACCTACTAAGCAGACGACCCGTCCGTCCACAATCGTTTTTGGTACTTTTGAGTGTCGCAATGGTGGGGCATTTTACGTCTCCCCTCGCCCCCCCCCCCTCCCCCCCCCCCCCCGGCAGCTCGTGACGGGCCGCCCTTCGTCCCCAAATCATGCATCCTCACCAGAATGTTCTGCCTCGCGGCAGGCGGCCAGGCGGGCAGGTAGTTTTCTGGCAAGCGGGCGGTCTCTTTGGCGGGCAGGACACCGTACGCGCCCGCCATTTTTTATGGATCGATCAAATGTTACGCACGCACGCACGTACGCACCCCTATTTTCGCACAATGAGGCAAAAAATAGGCACTGTAAATAATTCGGTTGGTCTGCTACGCTTTTCATCTACCCCAAGGTTCAACGGCGCTTTAGCTTTAGCACGAAATGATTAGCAGTGCTAGAAGTAGAAAACAGTCCGGCGTCGGCGTTAATTTCCGACTGCCAAGCGTGGCAGGTGGCATTTAGAGCAATTTCCTTATGCTCATCTTTTATCTGCTAACAGAGCTGTTGGAAAGAAAGAACAGCTATAAAGGCTCATTGGACGGCGTGTATAGGACGGCATTGGATAGGGAACCACCGGAGATAGGATCTTGCTAATGGCCCTTCAGCGACCGTTGACAGCGATTGGGCTCTAGGAAAGATGATAGCCAAGTGAAGACACAAGCAGCAGTAATGATCACTTGCAGAGAGAGAGAGAGATAGAAAATGAAATTTAATTAAATCGAGGCAAAGGTTCAGAGAGGCGTCCTCATTCGAGGGGGCTGAATCGACAGCTGTTTCCATCAAGAGCAACTGATCTTGAAGGCCGGAGCTGGCCATGGCTGTCTCCCAAACCTCTATGGAAACGTGGATGTTGGGTGGATCTACGGTACACTTGTCGCAGCCGCCTACTGTGTGTATGAGGTTCCCAGGCTCTCTACAGAAGCGACGAAATGGAGAGAGTGGTGTCTCGTCAAAGATGTGGAGTCTGGTGGTGTGTGGGAAGGTGTATGCCCGCAGGGCGCGGAGTACCCTCCTTTCATATCCCCTCCCCCTTACCCCTCGGGCCTGATAAGGTGTCGGCACCCTTCGCCAGACAGTTTCGGGCCCTTTTCCTCCTACCTCCCCCACCCCTTCAAAGCCTCATCGCATCGCATCGCGCGGAGTAATCTTTCCTGGTTAATCGGTAGTGATTTGTGCTGGGAGGAATACGTTCTACGGAAGAGGCTATAGTTCTGAGTAACTTCCTGGTCTGTGACTGAAGGATGCATGGAATCGGGCCCGGCTTCATTAGCGCTGGCTAAGCGGGTCAAATCTCGAGCCACGAGGTTGGTGATCTTGTTCGCCAGAAATGCCGGTATGAGCTGGTGCCCATCTCGTTGGTGGTCTCCGATTGATAATTGGAAGGGCTGTAAGATGCAATCGATCGGTGGCAAAGTTGGGCCACGCCTGCTAAGAGTCTGTTATGAGAGTTTTGGCGCCGCTTCCTCAGCTTGAAGGGGGCTGTGTTCGGGGGTTGAGATGCTACACCTGTGGGAGGCTGCAGAGCGGTAGCACAAAGAAAGAGAAGGTATTGAAGAATGCTATCGGGCGTCTCTTGAATCAAACCAGTTGATCGTTCCTCTCTTTTTTTCTTTCAGTTTAGTTTCTTTACAACTGTCTCACCTCATATTTATACACGTTTTGAAAACCCTTTGATGAATATAAAATATGCGTTAGGCAACTAGTTATTAACTTTAGTGCGAGATGTTAATTTTAATATAGAAACAAGATAACAGCGCAATACGGACATAAAGAAAGAACTTTTATAGCGTTCAGGTGGTCGTAACATAACTTTGCGGCTACTTTGTGCTTGACAAAATTTCGTGATTGGTCGAGAAGGAGAATGCTGCAAATTTACAAATGCCAAGGACTGCAAAGATATTATGTGTGGTCCGACCGTCTAAGCCGCCTTAACTGACTCGCTAATTCCAGTAATCCAAATTAATCAACACACCAGTCCAACTAATTCACATTAGCTCATTCACTCACCTAACTAACCCACCCCAGTCTACCCGCTAACCCGCATTAATCGACTTTAATCCACCCGCCTTTAAAATTTAAGGTTGCGCAAATTCAACATAACATGAAAATGCTATCAAATATACTTTAAAAGTGGAAATTAGGATCCCCCATTTTTATATCATGTTCTCTTAGAGCAGTAACCAAATGACACAATGGCACTGTATACAAGAAGAAGTGACGTTAATTTTGAGAAATACGAGTGTTTGTGTCTCAGTGCTGTTTGTATATAACTGCCCATTCAAACTAAAATAAGTGGAATATATGGATTTATTGTTGATTGTGTCTCTGAGGGCCTTCACAAGGGGACAGGGATGCATGCGAATTAACAACAAATTAAAAACTTTACACGATTTTAAATACCATGCAGGTAGAAACCATGAAGAATATTCTGTGATATGTTGCCTCGGAATATGCGTTCTAACTTAAGTTATGCTAAACGTAAAAGATAATTGGGAGAGATGGGCAGTAACTAACGCAAACTGATAGTATATACGGACAACTTTACATTAAATTGAGGGAAATGGTAAGAAGAGATCATGATGGGCCTTGGGAACTGCAGATTATGCAAAATATTTCATGGTTCGGTCTGTCGAGTGGCAAAGGTAGGGTACCGAGACGGAAAACTAGAAATCATATTTTTTAGGCCCCGGAACCGGTTCGGAACGGTTCCTTCGATTCGTTCCGGTTCGGGTTCAGTTCCAGAATGGCGAAAAGAATACTGTTCCGGTTCAGTTCCGGTTCCGGGCAAAAATTTGGGTTCGGTTCCGGTTTTCGGTTCGGTTCCGGTTCCGGTTCGACACCCTGGTTTGTACTTCGAGTAGCGTCGTGCAGCGGAAACATCTTCTCAACTCCTCGTTTCCCTCAGACCCCCAACCCCGAAGTGGCTGCCGTATTTGCTTCAAGACAAAACCTAACTTCGGTGGAAAGGAGCCGAGGAAACGGATATCAGCAGTCTCTAATATAGCGAGATCTGCGCAAAAATCAGCCTTTTTATAGGCGCGTGGGGCTTCTTCTTCGGGGCTCCTTCGCCGGGAGAGCCGAACGCTTGTGCCGTTAAGATTCTGACTACAAAGCTGTCCAACTCCCGCGCGAAGAGCCCACATACCCCACGATAAAACGGCTGCACGCTCATAAATTGTTGCCTCAGCATCTACAGCGGCTAGTTACATAAGCAGGCTGGTGCTGGCAAAGCAAATGAACCAAAGACAACCAGTCAGTGGGCGCCCCGGACACACGGAGAAGAAAAGCCTACAGGCCCGCAGTCATGCGGTGCGCCGAGAGGCAAAAATCTCTCACCTTACTGCGTGCGCGGGAAGCTCGCCGCCGCGATGGAGAGTGGCCGGCGCGGGGACGGTCGGTCCGCGTCGGGGCCGGGGGCTCTCCCTCGCAGGAGCCGATGGCGGGCCCAGCTTGCGCCGGGCTGGTAGCGCGGTGATAGCCGTGGAGTAGGAAAGTCTTTGCCACTGTCGCACATGTAGTCGCTCGCCTTTTCCATCCACGGTGTGCGGACGGAGGCCGTGAGATCAGCTGAAGCTTGCTCGGTAGAGTGGATGGAGAGGTTAATGATGAACAGCAGGAAGATGAACGATGAGTGGGGGGAGCCCATGATGGCAGAGGGGGAGTTCGCTACCCCGCACCTATCACCACTTTTGTAACGTAGTATTTTGGTTACCTACTGCCGCTACTGTAGCATGAAGATCGGAAGGAAAAGGTCGAGACGTCGAAGAAGTTTTAAGGTTAACTTGTTTACTTTACAGATGACATTGATGAAATTTGGCACATACAAACTTGAAACAATTACACTTATTACATAGATGAAAAAGACAGTCAATAGATTCAGAGTACTTAGCGGGACATAGCTGGCGGGCGAAGGGCTCCCGGCGTCTGGCCCCGACGATCGGCAGCAAGCGGCCCTCCTGGTGTTGCTCGCCTCTCCCCCACCGCTCGCTCAATAGCCAGAGGGGCCGCGTTTATATTTGCCTTGGGGGGACGCATTGGGGGAAAAAGCGCATCCTAGCGTGTGCGGACTACCGGGAGCAAGTCTAAGGCACACCCGCAGCCAATCAGGAAGACGCTTCTAAGCTCCAATCAGACATGTCCCCGCCAAAGCGAAAAGACCAAAAACACAGACACAAGGTTTCGACTCGAAAACGCGCGCCTGGAGAATTACGGGCGTAGAGCAAGTAGTTAGACGAAACGCACTAAAGTAAACAGGGTGAAAGGGAAAGTCGTCGGAAGAACACTGGAGACACGGAGCCCGAACGCGACCAGCGCACACGCCACGGGGGGGCATGGAACGCCGCGGCCGAGGTAACAGAAGCCGAGGCGCCTGCTCGCTCCCCGTCGTCTCCTGGTCGGCCGACGGGCCAACACACACTCGGCAACACGTTTCTTAGAAAAGCGGGGCCTCGGTGGCCGAAGAGGGATGATAAAAAATTGAAAAAAGAAAATGGGACCGGGGCTTCGCGACACCCCGTTGCGCGCCTACGCGGGCCGCTATGTTCTCCGACCCCCAGTCTCGTCCAAACGACCTTCCTGTTTCTTCTCCTGTTTACTTTAGTGCGTTTTGTCTAACTACTTGCTCTACGCCCGTAATTCTCCAAGCGCGCGTTTTCGAGTCGGAACCTTGTGTCTGTGTTTTTGGTCCTTTTCACTTTGGCGGGGACATGTCTGATTGGAGCTAAGAAGCGTCTTCCTGATTGGCTGCGGGTGTGTCTTAGCCTTTTTCCACCCGGTCCGCACACGCTAGGATGCGCTTTTTCCCCCAATGCGTCCCCCCAAAGCAAATATAACGCGGCCCCTCTGGCGATTGAGGGGGAGAGGGCGAGCAACACCAGGAGAGCCGCTTGCTGCCGATCGTCGGGGCCAGACGCCGGGAGCCCTTCGCCCGCCAACCATGTTTCGTTAAGTACTCTGAATCTTTTGACTGCCCTTTTCATCTATGTAATAAGTGTAATTGTCTCATGTTTGTATCTGCTAAATGTCATCAATGTCATCCGTAAAGTAAACAAGTTAACCTTAAAACTTCTTCGACGTCTTGACTTCTTCCTTCCGATCTTCATGCTACAGTAGCGGCAGTATGTGACCAAAATACTACGTTACAATATAATCACACAAAAAAAACCTGCTTTGCAGCTCGTAATTCGTCACTGCCGCAATAAATGATGCCCTCACAAAAAAGAAAAGTGCAATTGCGGGTTCGTTCCTTCGTATTTACCGGGTGCCTAAAGCCCGACGGAAACTGATTTGCAGAGTGCTCACTGAAACCACGAAGAAAACCGAAGCCCACCTGCCGTAATTACGAGCGAGCAAGACTACTGTAAAATTCATACGCCTAAGACCACAGCAACTTACGTAAACTAATAGATTCTTCTCAGACTTACAAAAAGTCCACTGAGAAACGTGGATTCCTTTTTTTTTTTTGCAAGTCAGAGTGCTGACTGAAACCACGAAGAAAACCGAAGACCACCTGCCGTAATTACGAGCGAACAAGAGTATGGTAAAATTCATACGCCGAAGACAACAGCAACTTACGTAAACTAATAGATTCTTCCCAGTCTTACAAAAAGTCCACTGAGAAACGTAGTTTCCTTTTTTTTTTGCGAGTCAAGAAAGAGCGGGAAATGAGAGCGTTGGCTTTTGCTCGTATCTTCTTCCATGGGTTACAGCTAACAGGAAAGTGTATCCGCCGTATAAGCACACACGTACACTCATAACGCCAAACCCGCCAAAGCCTGCGCGCTCCGCCACTGTTTGCCCGTCGCAGCCACACACAAGGCTTGAGTGTCCTCAGCCGAAGTGGATCCGTACTACAGGGACGCAGAACGGAGGGGGGGCGCCCCAACAAAGGCGGAGGCCTCATCAGCCAGGGTTTCTGTTTACCCGTCCGCGCCGTCCTCAGGTTTCAATAGCCCGCGCAACGAACGCGGTGTTGAGTTACTCGCCGAGAGCGGCCCGGGTTCGGCGGTGCTTCCATTTATACCGTTAAATAGGCCTCCGCCGAACGCACGTTCCCTTCACGGAACAAGAAGCCCCGTGGCGTTCGTCCCGCGTCGGATGACGAGAGGACATGCGGAGAAGTCGCCGCGAGGGTACAAGCTAAGGGCTGACGCGTGTCACGTTTCGCTCGCTACGGGGTGCTTAGCGGCGGAGCAGAATATTTGTGGATGATGGTGGAGAATGTGGCTTCTGGTTCCGATTCAGGTTCTACGGCGATGTATACGTCCAGGAGACGAAATATGAAAACCAGAAAAAAAAAGCGGTGCTAATTGGTCTCATCAAATGGTGAACCGAGAAAGGTGACCATTACTCGATCTCGAAACCTGAACACTTTAACGGGCGAGTCTTTTGAGGACGCAAAAGCAATCCATTGTGGTTTGTGAATGGGAAAGCAGCAATGTCTAGTTGAATGAACGCTGTCGAATAATCCTTGGAGTTTCGCACTGCGAATAATGTATTTCAATTTTTCGTCGGGCTCTTTTGTAGAGTTTTGTAAATTCGTGCATGGTTATTTGCAAGGTTGGCACGCTGGCTCAAGAGCGGAATCATTTGGACAATACTGCTAAAAATTCTACGCACAGACACAGACAGACAGACAGACAGACAGACAGACAGACAGACAGACAGACAGACAGACAAACAGACAGACAGACAGACAGACAGACAGACAGACAGACAGACGGACGGACGGACGGACGGACGGAAATTTCGGCATTCGCCCAGCGCAAGGAGGCCTGTCGTAATTAACACCCGTGATATTTCGCGAGAAAGCTTCTGAATGCGCGGATTAAGGGCCAATAAAAGAGAAAGACGAACTAATGGGTGTGATTGCCGGGCTTAAAAAATCTGCGCGGAACAGATTTATTTTATTTATTTCTTTTCACATACTGCAGACGTTTGTCAGCAATGGCAGGAGTGTGTCGAAGCACAGCGCAAGGGTTGAAAGTGCGACACATGAAAAACAAAATAAAAATCATATTACCCTAAGTGCCGCATATCACCCTAAAGAACTACAATTATACAACTGAATATGTTGGTCGTTTGTTATGGAGAGCTAGTTTAATAAACGTAAATAAATGTTTAGATGTGGATTTCAATACGTCACAGAAATTGCTTTATCGGCAGGATATGAATGGCAGTTGATAGCGCTCTAAAAACTTTATTAGCTCTATTGTTCAACTTTTCTGGAAAGAAGATAAATTTAAACGCGTGAAAATAGGCAAGGTAGAGTTCATGGCTGCTTCGGGTTCAACTCACAGATAGCCGTTCTCGGAAACGCGATTAGCTGAGTGAGCGATACCAGGCAAGAGTTTCGGTGAGCCAGTATCGCGTCATGTAGAACGTGAAGTGAACAGAAAAGAAGTGGTATTGGTGTGAAGTGAGGATTATAACGGAGACAGATAATATTCTTGGTGCGCGGTGGTTTTAAATGACATTTGAGTCGGATGGCATTATAAATGTCTAATACCGTTCGAATATTGCACAAAAGTTTCGTGAATTGTCATCCACACACCACAGCATTTGGTCTTAGAGTCTGTTCTGGCACCAATACCGTGCCAGCACACGGGAGCACCAATTTGAAGACTAGCTTCACTAAAATTATTCTGGGCAAAGTTCACGCCGCATTCGGTTTTGAACCCACGCATCCCTGAATACGCATCTGGGAGCACAGCCTGTAAAGCCCCGCCCTCCACCTATGTATTCAAGGACGTTGTTTGCGGGAGGTTAAATAAAACGAAATTGCGGAAACTGGAAAGAGGAAATTGTCGGATTAATGCGTGGGTCGCACTACTATTCCCTAATTCCCTTCAATTCAGCTTCGACACAATATGCAATTGCAAGGACGAAGGACAAGGACAAAGACAAGGACCTCGCCTTACAAGGACAGGGGAAATATAGGGAGTCTGATATCAAAGTATGGAGGCCCCTGCTTCTTTTGTTAAATACTTCCGTGAGACCCCATGTATTCCCATGCACTGCAATACACCAAGCCTTTTTTAAAGTCGGCTTTACAACTTCGCACATGTATTTGCTGAGAAGACATCTTTTCAGCGGCAATACAGGGCCTCCTCGATTTACCAGTCGTGGATGGTCCGCGGGCAGTACGATGACTGCGTTCGGACCGGGAGTCACACAGGAATACATGGGAGAATCGAGCACCGGTTCGCGCCTCGGGCAGTCCGCGGACAATCCGGGACTGACAATCGGGGAGGCCCATAGTAAGCGGTCTGATTTGAATAGGCCTCAGGGGCCTTTATTCGTAGCATTTTCCTATGCTGTGAAAGGGTCACACGTAATATCGAACGTACATCGAACAGGTGTCTCTCAAGCCCAGAAAGGAATGCTTAAACAATTGAAGGCCTAAATGCACAGACCACCGAATTTTATGGAGTGAATGTCGTCTATCCCGTTCGGACGCCAGCGTTTTATATACTGGGATAACCACAAGGAAGTTCTAAATAAACATGCGGAAATAATTTGAATTTTCTATTAAAATTTCTGAATTCTGAAAAGAGGTGGCGACACGTAGTGTCTAAACGCGACACTACCTTACGTGTCCGAACAATTCCGTCGATTTTACACCCGCCGCAAGGTGGAAAGGAAGTTGCAACTACGAGCGTCTCTAGGAGTGAAGCGTCCAGTCATACCTCAGCATTGGCCCCGGAAATGGCACACGATCGTTCACAGGATTAGAACGAGATCGTCAAGAACCCCACACTTTCGCGCCACAAGATTCGGCAGCCTAGATGACCCCGTGTGTTCGCGGTGCTCAGCCAATAATGACATTGCACACATCCTGTGGGACTGTCCTCGTTTTGCCGACTGTCGCGAACAAGCCTTCAAAACCGTAGGATTGGCAATCCCACCGAGCCTTAATGATTGGCTTTATCCAGGCAGCTCCAATCAGAGCGAAGAACAGCGCCTGCTCGTCGCTCTACGAAACTTCGTCGAGGACTCTGGTCTTCACCATTTCCTTTAATTCCACACCCAATTGGATGTACCATAGGATGTATCCTACTTTTTCCCCAACTCCCATTACCTAATCCCTCTCCCCTAGACACCAAAATTCGCTAAAGCGTAACATGGCATCTTTGTATCCTTTGTACATAAAATAAATACGTGTTACCACCACCACCCGTCGATTTTACGCGTGATTAAAAATCATAACCGCATGAAGGAACCACAAAGGTTGCACATTATTGTTGTTTTAGCCGGGGACAGGTTTTAACTGCCTCTCTTAATCTATCGTGCAGTTAAAAGGATAGGTTATGGCCCGGCTCACTGCCATGTTTTCGAGCATTCCTTTCGGCGGGACGCGAATGGCTGGTAAATCTAAAAATTCCTATTTCAGGAGTTCTAAGGCGCTATCGGAAAAACCGTTTCAGATTAAGGTGCTTTAAGTGATGTCCTTCCATTTGGAATAAAGAAGGTATGCTAAACAAAAACCGGTTGTTTGCCCCTAACTTAAGAAATGCATTAGGAACGGACTATTAGTTTCTACAGCTGACAAGTATCATAGAAGGGCCATTGAACGATTTGTTCCGCGCTTTCGCGCTTTGTCTTCGGAGGTACAATTTTATGCAACAATAAAGTTGAACCTCAATTTTTCGAAACCAGATTTTGCAATTTTTTTTTTAATTTTAAAAAAAATTTTAAATTTAAAATTTGACTTAAGCTTATTTCTTTCTCCATTTTACAAAGTTCCGATTTAATGAAATAATTCACGGGTCGCATTGACTTTTTAAAATTGATGTTCCTCTGCATCATATTTACGATGAATGGGCTCCACCGGCAATATCATTCGAGATTATACACAAAGACAGACGCGCCCAAGTTCTGAACGTAAGGAAAACGTTGACCATCTAATGTTTTAATACACCCCCACACGAGAGAGAGAGAGAGAGAGAGAGAGAGAGAGAGAGAGAGAAAGAGAGAGAGCTCATGGATGGGAACTGGCGGAAGTAGCACCTAGCGTATTCCCGGAACTTTCTTGTAATCAGACTTTTTAAAGCGCAGCTTTCAATGCTTCACTGATGGCGTTCGACGTCACCCCACACCACACAGCAGGAAAGCCAACTTTACACAATGGTGTTCATAAAATGATGATGATGATGATAAGCGAAGCCACACCAAGCGCCTCAAGAAAAAAAAACGCTTCCGTAGTTGGAATCAAACCTCGCTCCCACGCGTTGTGAAACCGACCTTTATCCAATTGCGCCAGTCCGACACGGTCGAAGCATCTTCGCGTTTTACCAGCCTTTCTCTTAAAAAGGAGGCTTTGATTTTATCGGTAAGATACTAAACATCGTCGCAAGAGAAGGTGATGCTTTGTTTTTGGGCTTATACAAGGGTTTGAACCCTTTGCAGTTAACGGCAATAACTAAAGCCGTCCGTAGTATAATTTTCATTTGCTTGTTCGTCAACACACTCCGCTTGAGTTAAACTCTGAACCGGTATGCCACCAAGGTATTGAGACTTCACTCTTCGTCGTGATGGCTTCGCTGACAAATACTGACATACACCACGCTTTTACCAGTCAAAATACATCAAGATCGTCTTTGTGGGGAACACATTGCCCGACGCATGTCTGGTTAGGTTACAAGATCTCTCTTGTGAAACGAAACACTGTAAGGACCTTGCAGTGCCCACAACAGCTCGAATACAGCCCGTGTGCAAGTGGTGTGTGCGGTAATGCGATGACGTGCACAGACCGCGGTAGAACTGCACTGGGCCGCGCGAACTCATACGTCATGGTATTGCGCGAGGGTGAAGACTGAAATGCAAAATTAGTGAGAAAAAAATTAACCCAGCTCCACAAACTTAGCGTCGCGAACGCTGACGCTAACAGTGAAGCTGCCTGGCGTTTCCTAACCGCAAGGTTAAGCTTCATTTAACTTCTCAAAGCGTGCATGTCGATTCTTGCACCAATTCATCCTTTCCGTTACACTGCCAGCGCCATCTACTAGAATATTTTGTTACCTTCAAACTTGAAACACTGCCACACGGGGGCGCGGAGAGCGCTTTTTATGTTTTGAGCTTTAACCATGTTTTCAAGGCGTATTGTTATTAGCTACTGCAAAAATCAAGCAGCCATGTATTTTTAATTAAAAGAACAATGCAGACATCATTCCGGTATTGATGCTTAGCCGAAATTATAATTAACGTTTTCTTTTTGCTTAAAACATTGACAAGTATACATATCGCCACCCGATTTAGTAATTTGCAAACGCTTTGCCTATATAAGCGCCTCGTTCAAGCATCATTTGAACTCGCGGCCCATACCCGCCGCCGTGGCTCAGTGGCTACGGCGCTGTGCTGCTGAGCACGAGGACGCGGGTTCGGTTCCCGGCCGCGGCGGCCGCTTTTCTGATGGAGGCGAAAATCAAAAACGCCCGTGCGTACGAGATTTCGGCGCACGATAAAGATCCCCAGGTGGTCAAATTTAATCCGGAGCAGTCCACTACGACGCGCCTCGTCGCTTGCGTTGCGTCGGGGCGTTATACACTAAAATCAATCACCTTGCTGCGCATGCGCTTGGCGCTTGCTCTCCTCCTCGCTAGGCTATGTCCTCGCCACCTCGCCCCACCCGCCTCACAACATTTCGTCCCGTGAAAGCCCCGGCCAAGAAGAGATTTGTTGTTTTGTGTAATGTAGTTCTGTTCATGCCACCAGGTGGCGCACAATGCTAAGGTGGCCAATTTCTAGCATCATCATCAGCAACCGCAAGCCCGGTTATAAATATCGTGAAACAAGAATAAAGGCTCTCTTTTCCGTGGGTACGAGGTAGCGTCTGCGTCTCCCTGCCACGTATGGTGCGCGGTGGATGCAACATAATAAAAGGGGATGTTGTGTTGTGTAATGTAGTTCTGTTCATGCCACCAGGTGGCGCACAATGCTAAGGTGGCCAATTTCCAGCATCACCATCAGCAACCGCAAGCCCGGTTATAAATATCGTGTAACAAGAATAAAGGATCTCTTTCCCGTGGGTACGAGGTAGCGTCTGCGTCTCTCTGCCACGTATGGTGCGCGGCGGATACAACAAGATTCGCTGTTAAATAATACAGGATCTTTTTTCAGCCGGAGCCATATGGCCTTCATGGTGTTGGGTAAGCGTGCATACACCGCCTTCTATAGGCCCTGGAATCCAGGTGGATTCCGGAGGGCCTGGGATTGCCGTCCAAACCAAATGTACCCAGTTTTCTTTTCAACTCTACAGCGCCGAGCATTATTTGGCCATTATTATTTTTTTCTCTGCGCCAACGGCAATATTGTGTGCCATCTGTGGGTGACGACGCTGGATTTGAGACTTATTGCGTTATGTAATGCTGTCGCGTTTAAGCCGAACGCGAAAGGGTAAAGGACAAGCCCTGACAGGAAATGACACGAACAATTTTTCGCAAAAGTAGTAGCTTACGGTCGATCGCATTCATGGGCAGCCCCGGTATCAGAGGATCAGTTGCTGAAGCTGCTGTTCCAGGCCTGCGAAATCTACAGGCTTTTGTTGGGTCTCTTCGTGTGGCGCAGATAATGCTATAAAATGTTCCACGGATAGGCGTTCTTTAGGTGTGTAGCTCATCGAATGATGTTTTGTCGGCTTTGATGTGCTTGGTATACATCTTATCATTCATTGTTTGATTCCCAACACCCGTGGTCTGGTGCAGACTACCAAGCTAAGGACTCATTTCGTCGGCCAAACACTCCTCCCTTTCCCAATCCTTATTCTCTCCCTCTTTCAGGTCCACAGCTGCTTGCTCACCTAATATCACACATAGCGTTGCCCAATCTCGCGTTGCCCTTTGGTATTCCAGCACCGCTCTTGTAAAACTCGAACCCTCAGCACTTCAAATGGAAGCCCTACTTATATTCGCTGAGGAAGCAATGTCCTCGTCGGTGCCTTGGCTGAATAGGTAAAACGCCAGCTATCGTTGTTATCAAGAGCCCTCACGATGTTGCTAAAGTGCCTGGGATCCTTGTTCCGATAATTGCCGCGAGCGCTCAAATGTCTCGCACTTTATATCAGGCCCGTGCTATACTTTGTAATCACACAAACGACTGATAACATATTCGGCATTAATAATGCTTTCAATTACGCCAGCGTTCGAGGAACCCCCCCCCCCCCCTTCCAAGCAGACGCTGCCTGCGCTTCCTTTTTTTTTTCTGGGGCGTTCCCACGGCTTGCGTAGTATATAACTCGGGCGAGAACTGGAGCAAACACGTCAGCTCTGAATAGGCGTCGGCGATAAGAGCACCGGTAGCCCTTTGTCGTCGCACAAATATATCAGGGGCGGCCGTCGGCGGCACGCGCCGATAACCGAGGAGACACTCGAACGCGGAAAACAACTTGTGTGCAAAGTAACTGGACGAACAGCGGCCTTAGATACAGCCAGGGCGGCTCTGTTAGAGGACGGTGTTTGTGCGACCCGACGCGTGGAACATTTTGTGGAAAACTTGAGACAGTGTTGAGGCAGTCGCGAAAAGGAGCGTTCGGACAGCTTGGATTGCTTCTCATTCCTGAAGATTCTTGAGGACGACAGAAAAGAGCAAGGACGTCAGAAGAAAGCTCCTCTGAAGAACGCCGAAATAACAAAAGAAAGAAAAGAGCTGGAGTAACTGAGGAACAAGTTACCAAGGAGATCAGTTCTAAAGCGCTCCATCGGCTCGGATCTGGTGACGTGAAACGGACGGTGAAATAGCCGAAGAGTAGATACATGTTTTTGGAACGACTCCCAGAAAGAAGAGTTGTTTCGAGGTCCCTGCTTGTCCTTCCTGACGTGACCGCTACTGTCAACAAGGCCGAAACAGATAAGTAGCCGAGAGACGACAAGCCTGCCAACGTCGACGTAACGGTAGGTTTCTCTTTTCCTCGTTTCCCATTATACAGGGTGTCCCAGCTATCATGCACCAAGATTTTAAAAAAGAGTAATGGCGTCACTCGAAGAAAACCTATTGGATAATGTTTACAGTACTGTGAAGAAGCGGTGACTAATTTTTTCGTTAATGAGACTTAACTAATTATTTCTAATTAATTATCTAACTCGATAATTACTGTCCTAATCACTGAAGTGTCAATGAGGCATTTGTAGGTATCGACGAGGGGCATCTAACTGCGGTATTTTCAGCGACGAACTAATTACGTACACATTTATTCTGACTGATAAAGAAAACCCGCGAAATATGAAAAATACCACGTGACGGCGCGTCTGCGCGCATCGTAAAGCAACGCCCTCAAACAGGCTGCCTCTGAGTTAGCCAGAATGAAATAAACAAAAGAAAGAAAGAAGAAATCGCCACCGAGTTTGTGCCTTATCTGCACACGCGCCTTATCAAGGTGATGCGCTGTCTCTTCGGGTGGGTAACACCGGAAGCAGTTGCTTTCAATCAGCTTATTTGGGGACGCTGCTTTACAATGCGCGCGGATGCGCCGTCACGTGGTATTTTTCATATTTCGCGGGTTTTCTTTATCAGTCAGAATAAATGACTACGCAATTAGTTTGTCGCTGAAAATACCGCAGTTAGATGCCCCTCGTCGATACCTACAAATGCCTCATTGACACTTCAGTGATTAGGACAGTAATTATCGAGTTAGATAATTAATTAGAAATAATTAGTTAAGTCTCATTAACGAAAAAATTAGTCACCGCTTCTTCACAGTACTGTAAACATTATCCAATAGGTTTTCTTCGAGTGACGCCATTACTCTTTTTTTAAAACTTGGTGCATGATAGCTGGGACACCCTGTATACCGTGGCTAAAAAACATCAAAAAAAGCTCCATGCACATCCATACATGTTGATGGCCCTCAACGGCTTTATCAATTACTTAGTCGAGTAGGAACCCGCTTGCACCTCGAGGTTGCAGGAACGCATTAAAAAACAGTTCTTCCTTGTGCTGCCGAAACAGCAAATGTTCACACACCGTACAAAATGTGCTAGATTTTCCCACCTTATTTTCGCAGGGTAATTTATAGCAACAGAGGCCTTGCTAACTGTAAATTTAACGGACTCTCCCATGCAGTTTTTGTGAAGACAAATCAGCGATATCTTTTGCTTTCTTGTAATTGACCTGAAGACCAACTGATAAGGGCACCTGTAGCGCGTGGTTTCGGTGCCTACGACGAATTCCCGCCATAGTGATGTCTATGCGGCTGTCTTCCTGTCCTAGTCGGCATTACCTTGTTAAACGTTACTTGCGGTAAACTTCGCTCCTAACTTCCGGTGTCAACGGTAACACATTATTCTTGAGCTCGTCGCTACCTAATATGAAGTTAATTAGAAGAGGGAATGAGCAATAACTCAGAATCTTACAGGTTACATCTATAGCAGTAATTTGCAGAACCTAAACTATCACGTTTACATATTGCTCCTGGTGGCTTAACGAGGAAGAAGCTCATAGACCTTGCATTTGCAGTATACGCGGGAGCACCAAGAAAACGGGAACCCCAATCCGAAGGAGAAGAAGAAGAAGAAGAAGAAGAAGACGCCAATCCGTTGACGAGCCTCGTAAGCAGCTCTTTGTACCTTCGATAGACCCAACGTCACCTTCTATAGAGAGACACTAGACCAGGTTCTTTGCGCCCTCCTCCACCTCGATGCACGTGTATTCCTTGTGGTGGAAGCTGCTCGCGGGCAAGTACAAGGCCCCCGGTCAAGCCAAGACGAAGACGAAGACGAGGAAGAAGGCGGGGCTCGCCCGCACGACGGACCCGCCGTCCATCCCAAGTGCGGGGGACCATGGTCCTCGTAAGACTCCCGCCCGGGCCACCCCGCCCCCCGCGGAGGACGTCAACGTCATCGGCAGTCTGCTCCGAGCCATGGGTCCGCGGAGGCTGAGAGCCATGACGTCCCGCAGCCGCGTGGGCGGCAGCAAGTACAAGGTCAACAACCAGAACCTCGAGAAGTTCGAGGTCATCCTCGCCAAAATTCCCGAAGGTGCGTGCGGGCCGAAACCTGTTACCGGGCGGGGACTTACGTTATGTGTGTCTTCAGGAAAAGACGCGTCAGGTTTCCACGATAAACGTGTACATTCGAGCTAGTTAGTGCTCCATGATCAACACAATTTGGCGAGAAAAAATTTGTACGAAGGACGTGAAGGACAAGAAACAGGCACCTGCTTTGTTTTGTTGTGTTTTCACGTCCTTCGTCCAAATTTTTTTTGCGCTTGTAAAATGTTGAATTCAGGATATCACGTCTCAAATAAGTCCAAAGAGCGACAAACCGTTTCTCAAACAGGTACAAGGCCGAAACTTCCTCCACGCACCCACCGCCATCTACTAGTTCGCTTGGAAAACTCGCTCCATTCTTTTGAGCAACTGCTTACCTAACCCTGCCGTTTGTTCCCACAACCTTAGGGGTAGAATTTCTGGTTTTGGATGGAACGGAGTTGGTCCGATCCAGAGAAAAACTCATTCTAGGAGCGACGCCCCTTAGGGACTTGGGTTGTTGGCGTCACCTGTCGTCGTCGTAATCGTCGTCTCATGTAGTCAATGTATTAAAACACCGAGAAACTCACTCACGACTCGCGCCAGAACGTAAGGTGTACTAAAAAAAACACCGGGACACTCGTTTACGCTTTGCGCTAGAGGGCTTCATGCTTCAAAGACAAGAGCCCTTTACAGCAAATCTGTATACCTCTACCCCCGAACGGTTTCATCTCGGTTGGCAAAAACGCCAAGGCTCCAAGAATACACTTATACACTGCATGCTTCGCCCCTCCCCAGGTTTCACGTTAGTGGAGATTGCCCGGGATTTTTTCGTAATACCCGTCTTTTTTTACCAAAATGTTCTATTTGCCCAATTCCACGCATTATTTTCGTAAAAAAAAGCGTGATTTAACTTTAAGGTAGGTTTAGGGGCGGGGCGAGGCATATTAACACGTTTATTTAACGTTCTGCATCGCAACACAAGTGCCGAGCTTCTACTTAATCGAAACAGAATATAAAGTCCAGTGTCCCAATTATTGCGATGCATCTTCTAAAACACGTAATCGAACTTGTGCAGTAGAAGGTCGCAGAATTTGGGCTGAACAATATGTAAGAGAGATTACAGCCGCTATAAGCAGCAGTCGAGAGGCCCCATCTGGTAGGCGTTATCACTCACACTAAACCTACATGAGTGTCATGCATACATTTACGGCTGAGCAGAGTGCATCGACAATGCCGCCATACATGGGCCTTCATTTAGGCGGCCCGTCTTCTGCCACCTGTAGGCTTTGGTAGCCAGGCTTTCACATACATTCACAACTTTTAAAAATTCTGAACAAACACACAGCAGCCCACAGTGCTCAGAAGACCGGCCGAAGTTCGGTTGTCTTGCCAATGTCCAGCTTCTCTTCTAGATTCAAGGAAGAAGAAAACACGGTTCCTCAGGTATACGCAAGAGAAAAAAAAAGGCCCCGTATCTGCTCCTTTCGTTGCAAATGTCGCCGAAAGACGATAGGCGACTGGAGTCCCTGCCAAGTAAAGGCCTCCCTTCTCCAACGCTCACCTCTCATGCTGTTCCTTTCCCGTGTCGTTCCTCCCAAGATAACGCGCTAGAGGTTTGCTCAAGTCAGTTAAAATTTACCGCGTTCCACTGCTCCCAGTCTGGTGTCTCGATTCCAGCGCTGCTGTACGGCGGAGACGCGTGTGAACTGAGGAACCCTACTACAACATTTATAGAACCACAATGCCCTACTGCAAGAGCGTTCCAAGCGGAACGTGTGGAACCTGTCTAGTGGAACCTTTCGTTGCTATTACCGTTTGATTTCTTAAATGTCGCCAGAAGGTAGCGCTGGAAACAGCAGGCGACGGTTTTCTGCCGTTGATGTAGCATTTTATTCGCTAACGCAAAAACCAATCATTCATGAATTTTCTAATAAAGGAACACCAAAAATATCACTTATGTATTGATTTTCTGCCCTATATTTCCGTAATGTCTTGTTTTTGTTCAACAATTTTGGCAAGTATGAACACTGACACCGGACTAGACTATTAGGCAGTTTCTGTTTCACTTTGACCGGGTGGCTGAATCGACTCACACATGACTCACAGACAAAGACAGTAAAGACAGACCAAACTTTCTGCGTTTTAGTAGCCCAAGAAAGACTATCGCCTTTAATAATAACGCGATTACAAGCCAGCGTACTGGGTTATAAGTCAGCGTACACGGGTTACGGTTCGGCGTCATTTCAGAAGTTGCAAAGCAACGCAACTTTATTACTGGCGCTCACAAGGAATCTCCTTGCAAATCCTTTCCGAGGATCGCAGTTTTACGCGAGCAATTACGTCTCTATAGCCAAGTTGCGTCTCAGCGTAGTAAACAAGCGGTCACTAAAATTTTCAGTTGCATGCTAAGCCCCAACAAATCTGGTTGAAAGCATTACGAATGGCGCTGAAATCCTTCAGTTAAGCATGCCGGACTTAATATACATGTTATCTGATCATAACAATCGCTGTAATCATCTTTCTCGTTTCGAACGAAGTATGAAAACATTCTACTATCAACTCACTCAGTGGCTACTGAAATTGACCGCGTGAAGCTATATCACGGCAAACAGCTGTAAGGCCTCTCCAAGACACCCGTTAATTGGCGGGCCTCGTTGTTTAAAGATAAGATCGCCTCGGATGGAATGTGAATAATTAAAATTTAGAGGCTTGTACGGACGACACATCAACGACACGTGCCGAGGAAAATTACCGCGGATTCCCTCCATGTGTGCAGACATCGATAACGCCGACACGGAACGAGACGTACGGAGGCAAGGTTATCAGATAAGCCGAGACTAGTCATTGTTTCGCACGGGCCTACGTGACTCAGTGCACAAAAGATTTCACGCTCGTTATATATCAGAAATGTAGCCAGGAATGCAGTTAAAAAACGTTTCCCCGCTATTAAGTAAACTCTGCGATTCAGTAGTCAGAGTGAAAAATAAAATAATGTTTATATCTGACATTTCGGCCGGGTTTTCACCCAGCCTTGTTCAAATGGCGGTCCCCGGCCGAAACGTCAGAGTAGATTTGGTTTTCCAGTACGACTATACTATCGTATAACTATGTATGCATGTATGCATGTATGTAGGTATGTACATATGCATGTGTGTATGTATGTACGTATGTATGTATGTACATATGTATGTGTGTATGTAGGGAGCAATAAAACTGAAGATGTTAGAGAACACAATAAAAGAAAACTTCGAACAAGGTAGAAACCACGCTTGTTGCCAACGTTTCAGCAAAGAGACTTGCCTTCGTCAGGGCCCTGACGAAGGCAAGTCTCTTTGCTGAAACGTTGGCAACAATCGTGGTTTCTACCTTGTTCGAAGTTTACTTTTATATGTATGTATTTATGTATGTATATATGCGTGTATGTGCGTATGTATTTAGGCGTGTATATATGTATATATGTATGTATGTATGTATGTATGTATGTATGTATGTATGCATGCATGCATGTATGTATGTATGTATGTATGTATGTATGTATGTATGTATGTATGTATGTATGCATGTATGTACGTATTCATTCGCTGCTTTTCTTACCATGGACGGCGCAGGAGAGAAGGTCTCCAAACGAGTATCGTCAGTGACGTCACTGCCCGAGAGGCACGAAGACCTCACCCGGTTAACAGGAAGCCCAGGCGACAGAACCGAACGACCCGCCCCGGACATCAGCCCGTCTTTGACCATGGGTAAGCTACCACTAACCTCCTAGACGAGCGAATTCCGACAATATGCTCCACCATTTCACATATTGCAAGGAGGTCGCAGACAGACAGACAGACAGACAGACAGACAGACAGACAGACAGACAGACAGACAGACAGACAGACAGACAGACAGACAGACAGACAGACAGACAGACAGACAGACAGACAAGTAACATCTTTATGGGAGGGATGACTCGAAGGCGCAGGGCTCGTTAGAGCAACCGCCGCCACCGTCATCACAATTTATCAAACATCAGAAACGTTCTCCAGCCACAGCATCTTGGATTTTCAGACCAAACTGATAAGGCTAGGGTAACGTGTGTGTGTGTTTTTTTTTGTCTGCGAACAAAACTTTCGAGGCTACGCACATCTTTGAAGTGCAGGTCGTTGGAAATGAGCGTCCCGCTGTATGTGCTATTAGAACGCCGCTACCCCCAAAGTGGCACACCGTTGAAAACATTGATTTGGACCTTAGTCTTATGCATCTAAGCATTAAGATAGCACCTTGGGTAGGTTAGTTCACAAGAGGTACTCTTTGCGAGATCAAAACGTGAATTACACCTCAAGCTTATACGTTTCAAAACTTGAACGTGCATGTTGAGTAGATTAGTTCTGAATAGACATTATTTTCAAGATCAGTAAAGTAAAAAAGTGTCAGCGTGTATGTATGTGTCTTTCTTAGCGGCGACCACCCCCAACGGTCAAGAGAAATAGAATTTGCTCATACGTCTGATTTAAATTCTGGCACCTCTATGTCGTGTGCTAAAAAGCTTCGCTGGTCATCCACTTTCATGGCGTAAATTGGCTCATGATTTCTTTTTTTTTTCTCGGAACTCGCCTGAGTCCACCTTAACATTTCGCCTGACCTCTACTTAAGAGTACAGCCTGAAAGATAATTGCAAAATAGTACCAGCGTAAACGTGCCCAGTTTAAAACTAGTACAGTTCAAATGCAAACAAGTCGGTCAAATTCTTTCCCGCGGAGATGACAGTGTTAGCACTCATTCACACAGTCGTCACATTTTACGTCACGGCACCATCACGTCAAAAAACCGCAACAGAGGCGTAAACGGTGTAGCGTTCGTACTGGAGCTCTCCGTCAGAGTACAGGGTCGTTTGCCCAGTGATAAGTTTAGCCTAGGATTGAGCGTGCTTGGTCTGAAAAGTAAAAAAAAAATGTCGTGATATATACGATACAAGGCTGTAATGCAAAAATTTGTTTTCTGATTGGCTGGTTTACCCTTTGACGGAACGAAAACGTAGAGCACGGCCTCCCGTCACCGTCGAATCGTTTTCGGCGAGAAATCGCCGGTAAAACTGTCGCCCATGACGGAGGACGGTGATGTCATGGTGACGTGACGGGGTGAAAAACGGCTGTGTGAACGATAGCTTACTCGGTAGACGACGTCACCAATTCTGCGAGGAGAACGACGTCACTTTTTTCCGCACCCTTCTCGCCATTCAATGCGTGTGAATCGGCCGTAAAGAACTCAGAACGTGGCCTACGAGCAAGGTGGCATTTTCTCTTAACCGGTCGTTAACGCAGCGCCCTGTCTGGCTGATATACGATTGTCCACTGGAAACGGGAGTGGTGTAAAAGGCTGCCTCGTCGCAATTGACGGAAGAAGTAGAGTACCTCTTGACACACATGTGGAATCATGATGATGATGGTGGTTGCATTTTAATGGCGGAAGGTCAAATAGGGCCAAAACCGCCAAAAACAGATGATTAGCTGGCATAGATTAAAAGGTGAAAGTAAAATTGATCAGCAACCGGGTAAAAACAAATAAAGACAATGAAAATGGCTGGTGTAAAGGGCCAGGTCGTAGTTATGCGTGATACGAAATGAGATTCAGAAATTTAACTTCTGCTAAATACTTAAAACGCATTTCACAGAAAACATTGGTTCATCGCCTAAGAAGTGCGATGGGTGAGTGGGATTTGTCGTCTGTAGGTTTCTGGAAAGTGTTTGTGTCGTGTGGTGTGGAGCGGCTCGCATGTGATTAGTATGTGAACTACGGATAGGCCCTCTCCTCTCCTGCCGCACAGTGATCTTAAAGACCTAGTGAGCAAGTGTGAATGTGTTGCGTAAGTTTGGCCTATCCGTAGCCTAGCTAAGGCTACTTCGTGTGCCTGTCTTGTTTGTCTGTTATGTATCTACCTAAGTGTGGCTTTACAGTGTAGAGTTTATTCTCTGCTTGGGTGTCGCATGTTTCCTGCCAAGATTTACGCAAATCTGTTAGTACCAGTAACTTTAGCTCAAGTTACCCTACCCTGAGCTATAGTTACTCGTACATCTGCGGTACATCTACGGTACATCTACGCACGGTACATCTACGGTACATCTACGCACGGTACATCTACGCTGCTGCTGAGAGCAGCCACAGCGGCACTGTGGTCAGCAAATTTCGTTCCTCAGAATATCACTGTACCCTGGAACCCAGCATTACCCAGCAATGGAACCCAGGAATCATTGTTGTTGGTCGAACAATACGGATCTCGCATTTTGTCTTCATGGTTCCGGGAGAACATGTTGAAGTGATGGCAACCATTTCGACGAAAACTCTCCAACTCCGCAGGTAGCTCGGTGACGGCCGAGTACGAGCTCTTCTGCAAGGAGTTCCACAGCGAGGCCAAGCACTTGCTGCCGGACGAACAGCAGCCGCAGGTGTGCAGCAACCCCATGCGCCAGCTGCTCCAGTCGGCCTCCGAAGCGGCGACCAAGGGCCTGCAACTGCAGCGTGTCAGCGCAGCCGCCGGGGCCTGTCCTTCGGGCGGCGTTAGCAGCGCCGTCAAGCCCGAGAGCATGCTTTCCCAAACGTACGCGGCTTTGCTAAGTCAGCCCGCATCGACGGTCACCTGACAAACTGGTTTCCAACCTTAACGTTCGTCCTTATGCCAAGTAACGATCGTTATTTTGTTCGGGCTCATCAGGGTCGGTTACTTCATCAACTTAAAAAGAGCTACGACGGTGAAACACCGGAAAGAGCGTGATAGTTTCGTTGTGCAGGGTAGGACGCCTGATAAACTGTTCGCACCTCAACGCTCGTTGTTACGCCAAGTAACAGTCGTTGTTTTGTTCGATAGACTCATCGTGGTCGGTTACTTCATTGTAAACTTAAAAGGAGTTACGATGGTGCTAAAGAGCATGATAGTTTCGTTGTGCACGGTAGGACACCTGACAAACTGTTCGCACCTCAACGTTCGTTGTTACGACAAGTAACAATCGTTATTTTGTCCGGTAGACACAACGGGGTCGGTTGCTTGAGTCAACTTGATGATGATGGTTAGGGTTTAATGGCGCAAGGCCAACAAGGGCAAAGAGCGCCAAATAAAAGGGCTTTTAATAACTTGGATGTACAATGAAATACTAGATTATCTAAGTAAAAACAAAAGTGAAGCGACTTAAAATTTATGAAGATGGCTGGTGTATAAGGTCAGGATGATTGCGCATGATATGAAAGGAGCGACGTCTGATAAAACTGCAAAACACGTTAATAGAAAACATGGGGTTGTCGGCCAAGAAGTGCGATGGGGTGTAGCGAGATGTGTTGTCTGTACAGTTCAGGAAAATGTTTGCGTCGTGTGGTGTCGAGTGCCTTGCATTGAATGAGTATGTGAACTACGGATAGGGCCTCTCCGCACCAGCTGCACTGGGTTCTTGAAGATCCCGTGAGATGATACGAGTGCGTTGCATGGGTGTGCCCTATCCGTAGCCTATAGCCAAGGCGAGTTCCGTATGTCTGTTGTGTTAGTTACTTGTGCATCACTTCGGTGTCAACTTAAAGAAGCGGCTATGGGGCAAGGCAGCGGATAGGAGCTTGATACAGTCCTTGTGTAGGGTAGGGCATGATAATAGTCCTTGTGCAGGGTACGGCGCTTTTTTACTACCGCCATTTCGGTCGTTCTCATTTCGTTTTTCCCGCAACCCAGTTGCTTGGTTGTAAACGTTAACTGCCCCCATCGAATTTCGCTGCGAGTCAGATGACAAGTTTGGAGAGTCACCTCTAGGTGTGAACACGGAATTTGAGATTACCAGTAGCGGTGCTCGTTTAGTCCTGTGCGCAGTTGAAAAAATATTGTTGGAGAATTTCTTGCGCTACTCTTTTGAACCGCTTTCCGCACTTCGCTGGTGGGAACGCGGCGAAAAGGAGGCAGAACTTGATTTGCATTGGTCTGTTTTGCTGCCTATACCTGGTGTGTAAAAGCCAGAACACCAGTCCGTCAGCATTTTGAACTTGAAGAGCCGAACTTGCGCGCAGAGAACTGCACAATTTTGAAATGTGCAGTTCTCTGCGCGAGAGTTTGGAAAGCACGCTGTTGCTTCTCTGCTCACATGCGATGCACCGATGCACTTGTCGCCAGCTTACAAACACTGTGTTTTAAAGGGACCCTTCAACACTTCTGGTAAGCGCTTTCACTCTTTTCTTTGGGCCTGGAACCACAGCGAAAGCTATAGTACATCGCCAGCACAAAGCGGCACTGCGTGGTTTGCTCGTCGCACCAGATTCGTCTTCCATTTCTGCTTTGTTTTTGTGACTTTATTTTTAAAGCTGCTATCGAAAAGCGTTCATTGCTGCAACTGAAGGAAAACCGGAAAACAGCTGCTAGGTGTCCTTAGTGACGTAATTCGAATCGTCAAAGAACTTCAAGACCGGGAGAGAAAGAAACATCTTTTGAGCGAGTTTACAAGTTATCTGATTGCAGTAGAGCAGTAATTTTTAGCCGAAGTACTTTGCGACCCCCTAATCTAACTACTGACTGTGTTGGGTGACTACGTTCTGCAAGCATTTAAGATTTTTTTAAAAGTTAAAAGAAGTGTTGCGGGGTCCCGTTAAAGGGGCGCATACACCGGAGAACGTTGCCCTCTATTTAGGGACTTTCTTGTGGAAGAGAGTGAACATCGGTTCTTGGACAATGACCAAACACATTTTTGCATCGTCAATCATTCAGCTTGCATTTAGTTTGTTAATATAAGCCGCCTGTGCGCTGCACATTTATGGATGCCTGTTGTATATTTCCCCCTTAGACTTGTGGTGATATTTGTTTGTACTGTGAAGTAATTGTACGGGCTGCGTTCCTTGCCGGACGCTGCATTCTTACGAGGTCTGTACTTGTGTTTCGGACGCGTTCCTAAACGGAAGCGCATATCATCGCGCAGCTCATAACTGTAGCCAAGCCATATCGCCAGTAAGATTTGTAAGTATATGCAAATGTGTGTTCACGATCTACGAGGCTATTCCAAATTGTCCACACGCACTGCGAAAAGAACGCCTGCACGCCATTCATACGAGAAACAGTTTCTGGTAGTATCGCCATGTTGCTCAAGAAAGAACACTCTGTTGTACCCTATATACTCACGCATAAAGTTTATCCTAGCTGTTCCATGGTTCACCAGTGTGTTAAGTACTTTGCCGTTGGTTTCTGTTGAGCACAATGTGATTATATTATTTTCACAACCTTGTATTCCCTGTACATGGAGAATAAAGAATAAACGTTTACGCAGGGGCAAATTGGATACAATGGTCATTGCCCCGTCGTTCTTCGTACCACGACTGTCGCATTACCTACGTACTTGGGCTTGCAGTCGTCCGCTCTCGATTTCGAGGTCTATAGGGGTTAGTCGGTACTTCATCCCCAGATTTAGTTAAAGTAACAGATCCAACTTCAGGAAAGTAATAAAGACAGGAATGGACAGTTTATTGCGCTCTCCTTCACATCTGCTGTTTCGGAACTAGCTTGCCAAGGGAAACAGCTCGCGCACTACATCCAAAAGGCCCATAGTGCCCGCTACTATTGGAGCGAGAACTTTCATAACGCTACGGCAGCTTACGATTGACTGTTTTATGACCGCCTGGAAATAAAAGCATTAGTCTTTCTTATACTCAGGCTAGGTGCTCAAACTTGCGGCCAAACAAATCCTATGGAGAAAATGGTTGCAATCCCACCCTGCGGATGTGGATGTCCAGCGAAGTTCTTGTAAACTACGACACATTCTGGTGGGGGAGGGTATGAAGCGGTCCTGGCCGTCTCGGCGGGCCTGTCGCTTTCGCTCGGCTTCTCTGGCGGCAAATGTTGGGTCCTGCCTAGCCTGACGCCTGCGCTCAGCGTCTTAGGCGAGAACTGCTCGGTACTGCCCGGGCGTTTTGCTTGGGACACGAAAATTTTCAGACGAACGGGAGACTAACAGCTTCGCTGTAAAAATCACTGCAGGGATGACCGTTAAACAGGAAGTGAAGCCTTCACACTCTTATTTGTAGTGTTTTAAGAAGCACCAGCTAACCAACGTCGTCCGTCCCCTGCAACGTCACGCCCTGCAGTGCTTGGCGGAGCGGAGAACAAATCGAACAACGTAATTTCCTGGGCAAGCAAACACGACCAACGAGAAGCAGGAATAGTTGTAACCGTGTTGTCCTAAAGCCACTTAAAATCCGCCACTGTTCAGCCGCGCCAGATCCAGACACGTTTTTCCATTTACTGCAAACTATCCTTTTCTATTTCAGCTGTGATAGTAGGCACGACTGACGTATGAACACGTGAAATTGTCTACACTTATGTCCCTCCTTTTCCGGTTCCCAGTAACGAGCCGCCGGGGATTTCCAAGGTTCCAGGCTTCGTCGCTTCGGTCCTAAGCTCCTCTACGGCCACTTCGGCCGCCCTCACGTCTAAGGCCCCGCAACCGCCGCCGCCGCCACCCCTGTCTCCCAAAAAAGCGGCCCAGTCACGCCGCTGGAGCGAGACCCCGATCGGCACCCCCGTCTTCATGGCGAAGAAGTTCGCCGAAAAGATGCGCAATTGCAAGGACCCATTACCCGCTGGAGGCGGCGGTGGGGGAGGAGGCTCTAGGAAGGGTAGCACGTCCCTACCGCAAGACCCGAAGCACGCGGCGGCGACGTCATCCTCCAAGCCGGGACCTTCCCGGAGGCAATCGATCAAGTCGTCCTCGAAACACACATCGTCCAAGTCGCTGCCATCGCTGTCGAGTGGCAGCGTGGATTCTGTGCAGGATGAGCTGGAGGAACGCTCCCAAAACCATCAGGCCATCCGGGACAGGAGTGGTTCAGCTCCGCGGACGAACTCGACGAACGAGCAGGTTTCGGCTAAAGTACCGCCCGTGCAGCAGAGATATTCTTCCAGAGCAGAGGACGCTGGGGCGGAAGAGACGCAACTTTTCCGGAAGAATTTGACCCCGACGGGAACTCCGGAGGCGTCCGAGGAAACCGGCTCCAAGCGGCTAAAATCCGAAACATCGGCGACGTCTACGTCCAAATCCGGGAAAAGCAAGGACGGGAAAAGCGGCTCGACTCGACGAAAGAAACGCTAATTCCGCTACGCGGTTGAGCTCTCGTATGCATTTACGAACTTGACGCAAGTGTGGTTCGCGCAATGCCGCTCTTAGCTTATTTGGACATTTAAATCACTTAGAAAGACAAAGCGAGCTTTTTCTTGACCAGACGATTATGGGTTCTACTGGCCAGTTTTGTCTCGCTTAAAAGCTCTGCGTTACTTTTAAATTAACGTCACGCGCAACGGATAAGGGTTCAGCCTCGCTTTTTTTATCTCACGCAGCTCGAGTATCCTTTGGGCTTTGATTATGATATTAAAGAATCTATTTAGTCGAGCGCTGCATTGCACCATACTTAAAAAAATAAACAGAGGCATTGACTGAAGTGGAATTTCACGGGCGACAAACAAAATACAGTGGAACCCCGCTGACACGTCCCCCGGACTTACGACGACCCGCTCCTTATGACGGATCACCGCGGTCACGGAAAACTCCCCATAGAAAGAATTCATTAAAAACCTCGATGATATGACGCTAGGGAGCATGCATTCCGCTTCATACGACGGATCCTGGCGTACGTCACACGAGAACGCGCTAAATACAGTAGTTTAAATAAGTTCTTAGCCCACTGTCGCGTGAGACCGTGTACTAGGGCGGCATTTACCCACACCCCGCTCGCCCGACCCCCTGGTCATACGACGCTTTCTCGTGGTCCATTAAAATTCGTATTATCGGGGTTTCACTGTATTCCAATAACACAAAAGGAACAACAAAATAAATTGGTACACGTAGAAAACATTCAACTCGGCGAGTTAAGATTGCTTAATTCTTTCTTCTTGTTGAACGTACGCATCGAGAAGAACGTGCGTTTGCAGCGATGGAACAGTTGTGGACGACATTCGAACTCTAAGGGAAAAACTAAGGCAGCCATAGCGACCACCTATTACAGTGGTTCAAAAGGGCCGTTTTCACATTTCAGGTAAGCCTTAATCGCCCACACGCTTTGGGAAATCTCGTCAGCGTTTATAAAACCCGGCAAACAAGAATTAAGAAAGTGCACCATATGTAACTACCATTAGCCGACTGCAATATCGCAGAGTAGCCTTGGGAGCTCTAAAATTCTGGTTTTGCGCACCTGCTCGATAAAGTTTGACTGCAGCGTGTGACCGCTGCAACCTTTGTCGGCACTGAAACATACTTAGGACTACGAGGGTTGCGAGAGAGCCTTCCAATTCGTAACATCACTTAAAGGGCCCATGAAGACAAAACACAAGTTTGGTTCATTCAAACTATTGCCTCGCTAGAATCATGCTGACACCACTTTTAACGTCAACTTTGCTCAAATAAGCTGCATAATTAGGAAAAAGGGAATAGCCAAGCAACCCACTCGCTCATTCCCCGCAACAGAACCTATGATGTCATACAATCCAGCGTTTGGCGGAGGCCGGCAAAAGCAAACGCAAATTAGACAGAGCTTATAAGCTTGCCGAACGAGCTATTTGCGCCTAAATGCAGGGGACATTCTTTTTATATCAGTAACAATGGTGGGACAAACTGACAAACAGTGGAAGTTGGGAAAGCGCACGTTAACATAGAAGTACCGATGCGTACTGTTGTTGGTACTGCGCGCACTATGCTTGGTTTAGATGCACAGCACTGCGGGGCTTTGAGGTTGTCTCAGACGACAGCGGCCGATTTCTGCAAGCGACGGTGTCTTACGTGACCATATTTGTCGAGCGAGCACTATATTTCACGACACGATTATTTTTCTCTATAAAAAAAACAAAAACAAAAGCCAGGTTCAAATACGGCCACAATCAAACCAAAGGCAGAAAACGGCTTGCCGCGGTGGGGTGGCGCCATCTGGGTTGACTAACAGTAAACAAGTCTCCTCTCCATACCAAGTAGCAGCTGAAAGACCTGTTCTTATGATGTCATTACAAACGTCGCTCAAACACACATTATGGCGCGATAATCCAAATTTTAGCTTGAATTCATTAATTTAGCAGTGAATAAAGCGTCGTTCGCTTCCGTACAAGCACTGGGGGCACTAGAGAACACAAAATCTTTCGAATAAAACAAACTTGTAATTTTTTCTTCATGGCTCCTTGAAGCTCACAATGAATGAAACGTCGGGCGGGACCGTGTGAATTGAAGTGTCCGTCCTTGCTTACCATTTTCCTTAGGTTGAATCCCACCTTCGCAATCACGTCGACAAGCACTGCGACTTCCCGTCGTTTTGTACCTCCTAGACGACCGGGTGAGGTTCTTCGTTTCGTAGAGTGAACTTACGCTGCAGTTGCCGTTCATACCCTCATCGGATAACGCACGCGGCACGAGGCCGTACGTACGTCCCTCAAATTCCTTTCAGCACCACATAAAAGCATATGCTAAGAACCCATTAAAAATCGTAGTCTGCGTAGTCGGCACGCCAACGCAATCCGCTGTCACGTTGTACCAGCATCGTTACTGACAATGGACTACTCCGTTCCGGCTGTAAGGCGACGGAATGCCAATTCGCCGGGGGGCTGTTCGCAAGTATTTTGAATCCTTCCATGTTCCCGAATGCACCCTCCGTTGAAAGTAATCACCATCATCATCATCATCATCATCATCATCAGCCTGTCTACGCCCACTGCAGGGCAAAGGCCTCTCCCATAGATCAACAATTCTCCCAGTCCTGTGATAACTGCGGCTAATTTATCCCAGCAAACTTATTGATCTCATTTGCCCACTTAACCCCTGAAAGTGTCCAGCTGTTACTTCAAACGTTTATATAGATCCCGACATTTAACTATTCCCTCAAAGCCAGTCACTTAACCAACCACGTTCGTCTTCCTGTCACTTAATCAATACAGTAAACCATCGTTATTACAAAGTTCTCATAATGACAAACTGGAAACCTGGATTTGTTCGAAGTGTTCAATGTTTCAGACTGCAGTGCCCTGAGGGAAAATTATCTCCGGTTTTAAGGAAGTATCGCTTGTAAAGAAGCCAATTTCCTGTTTCGAGTGCTTCTGCAATACAATGAGGGTTTACTGTGCTGGAGAGGCCCAGCAGAGTAGAGGATAATCCCCGTACAGTACGCAGTAGGCAGCCGGCGCCACTGCGCATGCGCAAAGAGGGCGTTGTGCGCATGCGTATATGTGCCAACCACGTACCGGGTGACGTATAGACGTTTCCTAGTCAGCACAGCCAAGCGACGCATGGCGCCATCTAGGGGCATGTTTGAAGCTATGTCCATGTGCTTGTGGCCCTCAATTTAACGGCTCAGAACCGCTCACTCTCGTAATGTAGTAGTTCCGCTCCTGCGAAGCAAACGCCCTAACCCGGGTTGAAATCCCGTTGCCACTTTTTTTTTTTTTCATTTTCAATAGTTTGTCACATTTGAACATTAACATTTGTTATCACGCATATAATCTATTTATGACATATTTATGCATTATAAATGAGATTTTGGGTATTTTCCTTGTCTTCTGATCAGTTTCAGCTACTGCTTCATGTAGGTTTTTGCGGCTTTTCCCGTTTTAGGACAGTTCCGGCTATTTCTGTTGAATATTTTTAATCACCGTGGTTTTTAACCATTTTAAGTCCGTTCTGGCTGTTATTTATTTTTGTTCGGGCGGTTTTGTATGCTTTAGGTACGTTTATGCTGTGATATAACCCCCACAGCAAGCTCAGATGACGGCTGGCTGTACTGACTAGGAAACGCATATACGTCACCGGGTGCGTTACAAGAACCGGGTTTCCCCTCTGGTATGCCTCCGTATGGACAGAACTAATGGTATGCGGGCGAGGCGTGTCAGAACGAACCCAGGGTCCGGCTCGGCGGGGCACTGCCCGCCTGTGTCCTCTTGGGGGTCGTCGTGGTCGTTCTCTTCGTCGGAGTCCGGGCGACCGTGGTCGAAGCTGCGCCACTCCGCCGTGCCGCTCTCTCCTCGCTTAAGCATCGGCCTCCTATACACCCCACCGCGTACAACGAACACCACACGCGATGCAGCGGTGGGGGAGAGAACACAAAAGAAACCGAATACATAACAAAGCAAAACGCAGCAACGAAGCGAAACTGCTAAGCTGCGCTTGCAGCAACTCAAAAAGAAAAAAAAAATGAAAATCTCGTAGAAAAAAACACTAAAGGTGCAACGGAATGAACCCTATGAATAAAAGATGGTTTAATTAAAGAAATTATGGTATAATGCAGCTGTTATAAAGATATAAAAAAATTTCGCGTAAGAAGCAAAAAAGAACACACATTTGCTTGATCTTCTGAAGAAAGAGCTCTACAGCAACATCATGTGTTACGCGCAATAAAGTACGGCCCGGAATTCACGACAGGGACAGACTCCTATGCATTCTTTTTTATTTCGTCTGGAATTTCAAAAAAAAAAAAAAACGACAGAGAGGCCGCATTCTTTTAGCATTAATTCCGACATAACTCGTTAAAATATCAATTTCTGCGTACTTCACTGCAAAGACAAGTTGAAGGACTTTTTATACAGTGTGGCATGTATTTTACAGGAGTGCAGACCACAAAGTCAACGCAACACTTGAGAGGAACCATTCGCCCGCGATTGCTTGCTTCACAGAAAAAAAAACAAACTACTTCCGGCTTTTTTAAGCGAGCAGAGCAAGCCTGTAATGGCCGATGCCATCGACCCATGCGTGGCGACCACCAAAAGAGCCAAGCTTCAAAAGCAAAGGCAGCCAGCAGTAGGCAAGCGCGCAGACACAGCAATACCCTCCACCCCACCACAAAACAGCGAAGGGCGATGCGCATGCGCGGAAGTATGCATTTTAAGCTCTCGGCAAATTGCTTCGATGGACGGACGAACGGAAAGACATCAGTTGTGCTGCATCTTGCTGTACGTTGCTTCGCTTTCGGAAACAGAACGGGCTGGTAGAGCGCGTTATTCCACCGCGTAAAAGCTATGAGACACACACAGTCGTTCTCACGCGTAACAACGGATCGATCCATGTCCAAGCGGATGTAGCGTACTGAATTAAAGAAGATAGTCTTTCTTTGGCTACTTAAAGGCGAAAATTTTGGTCTGTCTGTATGTCTGTCTGTCTGTCCATGTTGCAAATATTAGAAAGTAAGAAGAGGTGGCCACTGGCAGCTGCTGTCTAGTATCATCATCATGGTACAGTTCCATCCGCCATTAAAGAGATCATTCATGTCCCGCGGTCCCCGCTACGTTTCTTAACAGTCCGTAACTGGATTTAGCCACCCGGCCAAAGCGAAACAGAAGTTCCACAATAGGTTTATATACCCACGGCCAAATCTAAACATCTAAGTCCAGTGGCAGCGTTCATTCTTGTCAACACTGTTGAACAAGAACAAGACATTACGCAAATGTGAGGCGGAAATCATTACATAAATGTTATTAGATGCGGAGCAACTCATGCACGGGGCTGTGTCCCTCCCTCCTTTGTCGTTGCCGTTGTCCGCCGTCCGCACCCCCACTGCGCATGCCTGGCCAGGCACTGCTGATGATGATTGTGGCAGGATGCCCCTAGGGATTGGCCAACCAAAGAATCCATCACGAGATAGCTTCGCGTTCAACCACCATCGTCATCTTCCCGTAGGGGAACAGCTGAAGAAGAAGAAGGAGAAGAAGACAAAGCTCCGAAGAGGAGGGCGTGTACGTTGCTCTCAGCCGGTGAACCAACGTCAACAACCTTGACCTCACCAACGCTGACGGAGACTACCGATTCTATCACAGAGACGACAGCATCGACAAGAACATGATGGACGAGTTTCGGCGCCTCGAGAACCACCGCCTACTCACCGTCACACAACAGTACTTGCGTGCCTTTGCCACCGGTGTGGACCCGGACGCAGAATTCCCTCTGGCGCTACTAAACACCAGATCACTCAACATAACGGCAACACAATGGAACCACACGGAAACCCCATGATGCTTCGCATCCTCATCAGGGTTCCCCACGGGAAGATGGTGTAATTTTTTGCAGTGCTCCTTTATACAAAATTCATCACTCTTAAAAAAAAGGTCGGGGCATTCACTAATGGAATACTAACAAGTTAGTTGTACCAGTATACACTAGGCACTAGCCAGGGTTACTAACTGAAGCAGGCACTAAGCACCACTACCTCCACTAGTAAAGTCCTAGCGATAGCACTCTTCTGAGCTACATGCGTTTACTAATTGGCCATGCATAACCTAGTCATAAGCACGCCACCTTCCTGCCCTCAATTAATTTCCTAACCATGCAGTTGCTAGTGGCAGTGCCTACGTACAAAACCGCGGGGTAGTAAGGTTCGTCAGGAGTTAGTAAATACGGCCGTTACTACCTCTTTACGACCTTTTTTGTTAAGAGTGATGAATGCTTGATTTTTGCGATAACAAATAAAATACAGACAAAAAAAATTCACTCCGTCGCCTGCTGTCAACCGCACCACAACAGCTTCTGGCGGCATTATAAGAAATCAAACGGCAACAGTTACGGACGCTGCTACTAGATAGGTTTCACGTTCTGCTTGGAACGCACGTGGAGAAGGGAAACGCGGTTTTATAAACGTTGAAGTAGGGCGCCTCGCGCATCCGCCGTACGGCAGAGCTTGCATCGAGGCACCCGGCCTGCAGCCGTGAAACGCGGTAAATTTAAATTGACTTGAGCAAGCCTCCAACGCGTTTACCTTGGGAGAAACGCGACGGGAGAGGAACAGCATGACAGGTGAGCGGGTATGCGAAGGGAGGCATTTACTTGGCAAATGTCGACGAAAGACTATCGACGTTTGCAATGAAAGGAGCAGGCACGCGGCCAATTTTTCTTCTTTTCTTTTCTTGTGGCACTTGATGTGCCTTCGTAGAAACCCACTGTGTAAGTTGGCTTTCCTGCAGTTAGTGTCAGGCATAACGATAGACGGCACCATTCAGGCATTCAAAGCTTCGCTCTAAAACTTGCATTTGCCTCACGGCGTTGAGTTCTGGCTTCTCCGCGTAGCGCGCGCCGTGAGGTTGGCTCTTTTGCGGAGCCCATGCGCCGTGCGAGAAAGCCATACGCACGCACAGCTCACATAAATAAAGTGCGAGCTTATTTATAAGGTGAACAATTTTTTTTTTTTTCACTTTTCCACACGCACCAGTATCCCAACGCCTTCATCACCCAATGGTTTCCCATCACCTTTTCGATGCGAAAAGGTTCCCCACGATGTCCATCCTTTAGAACCACCACTTCAGACCAACGCCTTATATTGATTGATTTGATAAGTATAGGCATATTCTGTACGTAGCCGTTTATTCGTTTCTCCGCCATCTTCATCTCTCCCGTCCTCTATCCACGCTCTTTCCTCCCCTTTCCCTTCCCACGCACAGAATAGCTGGCCAGATACACTACCATCAGGCCGACCTTTCTGAGTTTTTTTCATTTCAATAAAATTCTTCTCTTTCTTCTCTTGATTGACTATGTGGTTTAACTTGCCAACGCTAATCAGGCGATGACGCGCGCCGTAGTGGAGGGCTCCAGATTAATTTCTACCACCCGGGGATCTTTAACGTGCGCCTGAACCTCGAGCACACGGGCGTGTTCGCTTTTCGACTCTATCCGAAAAGCGGCGCCAGCGGCCGGCAATCGAACCCGCGTCCTTGGGCTCAGCAGCACAACGCCCTAGCCACTGCGCCACCGCGGCGGGTCCAACACCTTCTATATAAGGTGTGATATTACTTCATTCCACGTCTTATCGCCAAGCAAGCCACGATTTTCGTTCAATTTTACGCCCCCCCCCCCCTTTTACGCCTCAGCCAATAGCCCGAACAGAAAGCCGCCCACGTGTCGCACAACAATTAAGCTGTCATGAAACCCCCGCATCTCCGTAGAAAAAGCAGCGGTCGGCTAGAACCAAGCCCACGGGCCTTATCACCTCGGAGGTATGGGTGAGAGCCCCACAGTGAAGTGCTGTACATGGCCTTACCACAATATCCCCCATTAGGCGCGCAGAACGACACGCTATTCGGTGATCGGGCACCGCGACCTGTAAGTGGACGGGGTCAAGCGCGGATGAACTAATCTCCCAACATGCATCATTTAGGACGTGCACTGGGAAAGTGGTGATCGCTTGTTCGGCGCGAGACTAGCAAGCCCGAACAGCCTTACAGCGCATTAGCGTGGAAGGGAGTACTGGCAGGGAGCCTGGCTTCTTTTGCGCGTGAAAGTCGATCGACTCCGTTTACGGGTAGTCGACTCCCGCATTTGACGGTCGTCTTCGGCAAATGGGGACTCATAAATGGAGAGGGCTGCGGAACTTCGTACGCCATTTCTCGCGGCGGCGGCTGCCGAACTGTATGCCTGGTAGACGAGTGTGCGTACTGGGCTACGCTAGCGCAAGACACGCGCCGCTGAACGGTGCTAGTTGTGCGTTATCTAAAGTAGCGTTGCCCGAACAAAAAAAAAAAAAAAAGAGGGAGAACGGAAGAAAAAAAATTCACACATCTCTACGAAGTGAATCATGACGAGCGGGCGAAGCACTGGGGATCGTTCTTACCGTAAATGACCCGTAAGAGTGCTTACTGCTGCTAAAACGACTACTTCAATCCAATCCAATACAAACTATTTCAATCCAATCCAATCCATTCTAATCCAATCCAAATCCAATCCAATCCAATCCAATGCTCCTCGCACATGCGCAGCACGGCTCGCAAGGAGGACTCTCTCTCTCTCTCTCTCTCTCTCTCTCTCTCTCTCTCTCTCTCTCTCTCTCTCTCTCTCTCTCTCTCTCTCTGTCTCTCTCTCTCTCTAACCTTTTGTGAACCTTTTATTTTGTGGGCTTCCCCGGCCAGCCCGGACCCGGATATCCAGCTTAAGCTGGTGACCCGAGCACGGACGGCCAGCCGAAGTCAAGGCATCCCGGATAGGGACGCCTTCCACGGGGTGAGTCCCACACATCAGCCTCTGCTGGATAAATAACAATATTTTATTCTCTCTCTCTCTTTTATTTTGCTCTCGTTAACCTTTTGTGAACCTTCTGTCCACAGATGTTTCGATTTACACGTTGCTGTGCTGTGAGCACGGACGCCGGACGCCGGACAAGCCTCGGCCTTAATGTTCTAACCGCAAACTCTTGATCCCATCTGTCCATCTAGCTTTCTGCCGCCCCCTGCAACGCTTGCCTTCTCTGGGGACCCACTCTGTTACCCTTAATGATCAACGGTTATCTTGCCATCGCGTTACACGCCCTGCCCACGCCCATTTCTTCTTCCTAATTTATACTAATATGTCCTTACACGCGTTTGTTCCCTGACCCACTCCACTCTCTTCATGTCCCTTAGCGATACACCTATCATCTTCCGTTCCGTTGCTCGCTGAGTCGTCCTCAGTTTAAGTTGAACCCTTTTAGTGAGCCTCCAAGTTTCTTCCCCGTAGGTGAGTACCGGTGAGATGCCGCTGTCGTACACTTTCTTCTTCAGGGACAATGGTTTGTTCTCACGCAAGCATCAAACAGGCCACTGAGCAAGGCAGGCAGTGTTTTGTCCGGTGTCCGTAGCAGCGAAACGGCTCCTAAACCCACGAGACTGCGAAACGTTCTATTGCGCGCGTTTTCCATCAATCCAAAATAATGGGACCACGTTACTAGAGAGTTCCGTTTGCTGCGACGCGTTTCTTGATGCGCGCGGCGTATTATGATTGGAATGCTGTGATGGCAGTATGGTGGAAGGCCGAATAGGGCTGGATCTGTACAAAGAAAGGTTTATACTAACAAAAAAAAAAAACACAACTTACAGTAAATAAGATACAGGACGGGAAATTTAAAACAAATATTCAGAATAGTTTCGTGGTTTTAGCCACGGCGTTCTGGTTGCGGCTTTTGTTGTTGATGATGATGATTATCATCACCACCACCGTTATTATTATTATTATTATTATTATTATTATTATTATTATTATTATTATTATTATTATTATTATTATTATTATTTTGACGATGACGATGACGAAGGCGAAGGGGAAGCGGCGGCAACAATATTTTATTCGTAACTAAGTTTCCTTCTACAGCCTTTTTCCGGAAATAATTTAGTATTCTGAAGTCCCCACGTATTTAATAACCGATTTAGCCCTGGCCGATCCCCCCTTGTGGGTACGTTTCAAAATCTTTGAAGGCATCATCACCATCATCATCATCATCATCATAATCAATAGTTGAACCGTATCATCAGCTCCCGTAATACGCGCTGCACATAACGCCGAGATGCCTTTCCGACGGGTTGGTGCCTTTACGTTTCCCTAGTTTGGCGTTCCGTGATCGCTCCACGCCACGGACCACGTATGTTCGTACTTCCACTTTCGTCTCCATTGCGGTCGACTAACCGCGGCTTGTCGAGCTTGCGTGTCACCTACGAAAAAGAGCCCATATATCAGGCGGTGCATCATACCGGCTACAAATCACGCGATGCTACCTACACACATATACGACAACGGTAGAGGAGCCAACGAAGCCCGCTGCTAAGCGCGAAAACATAAACGACCCCCGACACACCCACACACAATCTCAACGTCCTCTCAGTAACACTCGACGATAAATGGTGGCCGCTCGCAGAAAATCTCTCTCTCTCTCTCTCTCTCTCTCTCTCTCTCTCTCTCTCTCTCTCTCTCTCTCTCTCTCTCTCTCTCTCTCTCTCTCTCTCTCTCTCTCTCTCTGTCTCTCTTCAATCCCGAAAGCACGTTCGCGGGCCCAGATACCCGGCACTTTTGCGGCTGTCAGACACGCTGCGAACAGCTCTTTAACGCAACAGCCCCCTGAGAGCGCGAAAGCGAAAAAAAAAAAAAAATTGCCGAGAGGTGGCGCTGGGGATGTGTCCGAAAAATAGCAGCTCTAGTGCTTCTTTCTTTTCTCATTTTCCCTCTTTCAGCAGAGGGTAAAAGAGAAAGAAGCAGAAGTTTACGTCACGTGCCTGCCATCATCACGTGACCACCCTTTCCTCTTGTATATCATTATTAGCTTTTCCGCTCAGTTCTGCTAAGCGCGGCCATTTATTATCGTCTGCTTACCTGGAGAAGAACGCAAACGAAAAGAAAAACTACAGAAGGCGAACCTCGCAACACGGAATCTCTGTTACCTCGCAGTTGAATCAATGGGGAGAAAAGACAGAAGCCGGAGATGTTCGCAGCGCAGGTATACGGTCACGTGACTTCTGCTTTTTCATTTTGTTGGCAGCCTTCGGCGCTACTCACTTTCTGCTTCGCGCAAACGGCCGCGAAAAGCGGGAGTTTGTTTCGGGGCTTCCCAGATTCCCTCCCCCTCACGAGCTCCGCGACGCTTGAGGGGTTTCGAGGTCGGAGGAGGAGCGGGAAAAACAAAAACAAAAGCGCAGACGGTGAATTAGCAAACAACGCTTCGTGGAGAAAGGGGGCTCCGGCGGGGATAGAAGGAAAGGGGAACCAAAATGGCGCTCTCCGGTGGGCCAAGGTTAATTGGATCGATGGGGTCGACGACGCGAGCCCGGGGCCTGGGTCGGTGCTGCCACCTTTACCGTGCGCGGCGGAGTTAACCGTCCGTTCAGCCGCCTCGCCTTGCTGTCCGTAGCAGACGACGTTCCGCGCCTCCGAAATAGCAGACGACGCAAACAGACAAGTGCAGACGATACACGCAGGGTGGCGACGCCATGCTGTTGGGCGCGTCGACCGCGCGTCGAGCGACGCTACCCAAATTGGAAACTTCGAACCGCTCGTGTTATTTGACTCGGGTGTAGTTAGTGGTTGCGGCTCTCCGTGTTCCGCAAACGGAAATCGAAGCGGGTGACGGTTGTCGACGACGAAACGGAACTGAGTTTGCCAGGCGTTGGGGTTCAAAAGGTTGGCACGCGAATGTGGCGTGCAAGGAAATTGGCGGGAGGCTGGTCCTACTTCAACTGTAATCAGCTCGGCAAATATAATGCGGCCGTTCATTTGGCCAGTGCATGCAGCAAGGTGCCTTTAGACATTGAAGGAGGCATAGCTGCACGCGAATTGAAATGCATTGTAACACGTTAGCCCTGGGGCAGCTTAATTTGCAGCTACTGTTTGTTAAACTTTTAGACAAATGGGAGTATTTTCAGCTCCAGTTAATAACTGTAACTCACGACCAAACGCTCCATGAGTCATTGTTTACCGACCGCATTTTCTACCAGTATCGTGCGAGTACACAGTGCATTTCTTTCTATGTCGTCTTTACGAACCCGTACATATCTTTCTAAAATACTTTTTGACCGAAATAACGGTTCAAGTTTAAACCGCTCCATGCAAAAACTCACAGCTTGTAAATATTGATTATAGCCACTATTGAGCATAGTCCCTGTTTTTGTAAGCTGCTAGCTTACATGAGTTTGTAGGCTTGTGCGCTAACTACAGCTGCCGTCAGGATTTCAAAACCAGCTCAAACCCCGTCAAGAAGACTCAACCTCACTTTTTGTCCCACACCTTTCAAATAAGGGAAAAGGATCTGTTTTTGATTCAGAAGAAACACAGCGGTGTGGCACTGAGAACGATATCACATCCGTTAGGGATGACTCAGCTGTAAAGAAGCAGTGTGATGGATCGTACTGAACAAGGTAACATCTGAATGAATATAGCAAATCCACGCCCGAAATATCCATTATCGCGTGTGCTCCCATGCCTGCGAAGAACAGCAACGCTAAACCGAGCCCTCGTGAGACGATGCCGTGGAAGGTAAGCCTAATGATATACTACTGGCGGCGTAAGTATCCGTCCCACACTCAAGTGACCATCATCATCATCCTTAGCCTATTTCTGTCCACTGCTCGAAGATTGTCTCTCCCAATATTGGAGGATTCAGCCGTATGCTATACCTACCAGAGGGTCCAATCTTGCTCTTTTTATTTAAATGCCATTCAGTGCTGTTTTCTCTTTTTTTTCTCTATCTTCTGAAAGAGATTATAATTGCTTCTTGTGCCATCCAGTTATTCATTCCGTTGCCCCGCAAAATAATGCCATCAGAAGAGCAGCCGCCGTGAAGCTATTTTGAAGGTAAAAGGGAAGGTGAAGAAGCGTCTGCTCACTAAACTTCACTAGAAGTAATTTGAGGAATTTCCTAGTTCACACACAAATCGCGCAATTACTACTCGGAGTTCGTCGCAATTTCTAGTAAAGAAGAATGAACGACTTGTAAGCAGGTCTCTGCAACAACTAAACTGCTGAAGCCTCAACAAGTGAAGTCGATCGGTCCTCTTTTGTTAATGCGTTATCATTTTAATGTAAAAACAACGAAGAACCCGTCTGTCTGTCGCTAATGTTTCGTGCGTCACACTTTTGCGGCGCAACAAAATGACATGGGGCATTGATATAGGCATTACTATGACCGCTGAAGTAACATTTTCTAAGTAGAACATTTGTGGACAGAAGTGCAGCTAATTTTAAAGAGACTATGTGTATACTGTTCTTCAGGGCCTAATGGGATCGTGACGATGTGTTTAGTGAACGCCCCTACGGGCTTCGTACTACGCTATTGGGCTCATTATACTGCGCCTGCAAGTTTCTTCCAAGCAATGCACGTGGGAATAGTTTATACTGTTTATACTGCCCTGAAAGGACGTCTTCCCAGCGAGGTATTTGCGTAGAGAAGTAAAGCCGAATTTAAAGGGGTCCGTCGACATCACAGTATTCTATGCTTACACATTACTCGGCAATTCCTTCTCTGGGGATTCTGGAGATTTTTTGTGCGTTTTTTTTTTTTTTTCAGATCGTGGGACCGAAAATTTGTAGGCACATATTGCTGGCAGGCCGGTTAGCTTTTCAACTTATAATGAAGCATGATGAATCAGTATTCCACCGTATGCGGTTGAACGTCCCATTACACGCGATACTACTGTTACAAAATCAACCAGTTCACCTCGCCACTGTCCGCGAAGTGTGATGTGCGTGAAGATCTGAAACACCTAATATGTGACTGTGCGCGATTTAGTACCAAAGAGTCTGTCTTGCAGTGTTTCTGCGCCGCCCGTTCTCCGCAAGACTAGAACTGAGTGACGTATTAGGTCTCTGGAATTCTTCCAAACGTGCCGGTCGTGCTACAAAAGCTTTATTGACCTATCTAAAAGCCACAAGCCTTTATCAAACTTTGTAAATAGTTAAAATCATGTGTGTTCCTCTTCATCATTACAATTATCATTGTCACCGCGTTCATCTGGCGTAGCAAGCCAGGCGGTTTAGCTCGGCTGGCATCGACAGACGCATTAGAGATTCTTCTCTCTCTATAATGCAGCACACGACATGTGAGATAAATCATTGGAGGAAAAGCATGCCATCCTGGTTTCTTTGTTCCCAATCCACTTATTGCTAGACATTGTCTACAAGAGTATCCAAGCAAAACGACTACATTTAGGAACGTCCTACAACACAACTAATTTACAAGCTTAAAAGTGAAACTATGGGAGCACTCGGTATCCCCAAAGCCATTCCTGCTTTTCGATAAGTGCCCACGTACCAGGAGCGCGTACCGCTACTTCCATCTCAACGTCGAAGAATTCATCAAGCGTCAGTGTTTCGGGGCACCCGGACAGTGGTACGTTCTAGTACAGCCTGTTTTCTCTGCGCATTCAGTGCTGAAACTCGCTGCCTGGTTAGAACGCCTTATTCTGCTTGCTTCGATTAAAATTTCGTGCATTGCGGCTCACCGAGTATCCACACATCGTTTCAATGTGCGTTTGCATATTTCTTCATCCGTTGTCTTTCTGCCAATCCTACAGCCGCCTGTTATTGTGACCGTATGCATATAAAAAAACTGTCATGATTCCTCTGTCATATGACTCGGTAAAACAGGAAAGTGAAATGTACAGGGAAATCTGCGGCTGGGCATGATTTGCGGGTCGGCAGCTGTCTTGTGGGTGTGGTTGGTGAGCGACACCCTTCTGGCGGGTCTCTCCGGCAAAGGTGTACTGGTGTCATTTCCGTGACGGATATGACGTCAGTGAAATATTTGTGTACCGCGGCATAAAACATTTTTGTGTTAAATTATAAAACCCGAGAACGAACAACCGTAAGTATAACGTACTCTTTAGTACTAAAGGTTGCTTCCCCGCAGGAACACCCTGTGTGCAGGGGTGCACCCTTTACAGGCCGCTTGCTTCGTTGTACTGGCGTCATTTCCGGGATGGATATGACGTGAGGGAAATCGTGTATACAGGAATAAAACACTTTCGTGTTAAAATAAACATATGTGACTGAAATAAAAGTAAATAAGTAGAAATAATGGTAAAAGTGAAGAACGGGAAGGCAGCTTGTTTATCCATCCGTCACTTTATTTACTCGCTATAAGTGGCTACTGCATTTTCCTTTTATTTTATTTTTTATTTATTCAATGTCTTTGCAAAAGCAGTTTTTTTTTTCATTAATATCCCCATCGCCTAGAGCAACCTTCGGCTCTCAGAGCTTCTTTGTAGACATCCTAACTGTTCCACCAGCGGGCAAGCGCAACTTTGCAAGTGTTTGCTCCGTCGTCCCGATATCGCGAGAGAAAGTTAGTTTAACGCTGACGGTAAAGTGGAAAGTTATTAGCGCGTGACGGGAACTCATTTCCTCCCTGTACCATGCCAGGACGACGAAGCGCGCAGTACCTGCGCACACAAATATTCATTCCCGGCATAAACGCAAGCGCCCCCACGGACAAAAAAAGAAAACCCAAACAGCCGACAAGGCAGCGCGCAGACGATGGCGGCAGTGTAGCAGACGACACAGCGCCGCCAAAACGGTAGCAGACGATAGAAAACAAGCGGCCCTCGTCGAGCCAAATTAGCGGCCGCACGGCCCTCGTTGTTTGGGGGGCTCCGGGGAGCCCTGAAGAGCCACGTTCACTTGAGGCGAGGGAGGAGGAGCAGTCGAAGGTTTCAGCTTGACGACACACGGTGCGTCTCGTGACGCAATGCCATCTGGGTGCCCCCGATTTTCGCAACGTTTCACGACCCAAGCACGCTCCCGGTGCCCATAAAGTAAGGACATAAAGTGAGGCATTGCCGAAACTTTCCCTGTTTTCAGGGAAAAAAAGGGAAAATTCTCCTTTGAAAGGGTTACGCTAGGGACTTCTCGCAGAAACAGACACAAAAAATATACACATTTACGTAAAGAGGCGCCAAAAAGTGTACGAAGTGTACGTTTTTTATGTCCGTTTCTTTAAAATGTCCCCAGCAAAACCCTTACAAATGATTTTCCCGCAACTAGCCTGATACCAAGCTTTACTTAAGGGAATTCCCCGAACGTTTCACCTCAATGAGAAGGCTGTGATTGCGGCGTCCTACGCAGTGATTTTGCAAACAAACCCGAGGAAAACATTGAGCAAAGCGACTCGAATCGCCGCCATTGTTTCCTCTTTTAGCGGCGCAGCCGGCGCCACGTAATCACACTCGAATTTAACGCGTTAAACGCGCTAATAGTGAAGCAACAGTTACTGCAATGCGCGTGCGACAATCTCTAGTCCGTAGTCGGGGTTCACGACCCCGCGCGCGTTAATTAAAATATTCATTAAGCGTTGCGCCCTTCGATAAACCCGGGGCACGTTAAATTGGGGCACGCAATCAAACGCAATCGTTGCCAAACGCACGACCCGAGCATCGATTTTTTTTTTTCAGAAGATAAAGGGAAAAAACGGGCGCTGGAGGCAATTATTGAACGATTAAACTGCGACCAGCTTGTTTGCAAGGCTCCGAAAAATTAATATGCTGTGCATACGCCGCGATGGCGCTGTGGTTGATCCTCACGAGGTCACGCGTTCTAACTCGTAACTCGGTCGGAGCACTGGATGAAAGGGGAAGGCAGTTAGTTTAATGTGGCAACAAATGCAGTAGAAAGCGTATAATTTCGCCAAAAAGTGTCATAGAGTGAAGGACAGACAACAGGATAATGTCTGAAGTGATCCCCTTACAAACGACGACTCAGGGCACCGTAGCTTTTACGCGCAGGATATCTCCCTTTTTCCCTAATAGTGTAGTGATTCTTAAATCGGGGTCTGTGAAATCGCCATTGGAACAACCCTCAGTACCGAAATTGTTTTGTGTCACATTGCGGTGACGATGCAAGAATTCCGTACCACCATAAAAGCATTACACGGCTAATTTCTCGATGCAGCCGGCTATATTATGCCGACTCTTTTACAGAACGCAATGGTTTTGCAAAATAGCTACACGCACCAATCCCAATGAACACGGGAAAACACACTGAACTTCCGTTAATGGAACATTAATGTGAGAATACGGGAAAATATGTTCGCTATAACAGGACCTACGTTAACAGAGAGGATGGGTTAAGCATTGCGCTGTGCGAATTGCAGTTAATACGAAGAGCGGTACACTACGGGGAAAAACTTTTTTGCCCAAAAGTAAGCAGTGGTGTTTCGTTTAAATACAACAACAATTTTCGGAGATGTCAATTTAACAATGTCATTTATTCATTCCGCGTCCGAAGTACAAAAGGCGAAGTGCGATTCATTTTTCTGGGGTAAAACTACATGCTATTTGGTTTATTCACGTCAACGCATTTTTCAAGAAGCCATGAAGACAAAATATAAGCACGGTCCACTCGAAAGATTACCTCGTTAGAATAACACTGACAGAACTTTTAACGGAAACTTCACTCCGGTGAGCTTTGTAATTAGGAAAACAGGGAATA
The DNA here is from genome assembly GCF_048455015.1 of Haemaphysalis longicornis. Lineage (NCBI taxonomy): Eukaryota > Metazoa > Arthropoda > Arachnida > Ixodida > Ixodidae > Haemaphysalis > Haemaphysalis longicornis. Next base: position 53,079,670 of record NW_027526385.1, on the reverse strand, counting down.
GGCATGCGACACTCTAGCTACTTTATCGCACTCAACCTTTGACGTATTATGGGCAAGTTCGTTGCGATTGGCTTAGGCCGACAAAACTCAACGCCAATTAGGCAAGAATTATAATTTTCCACAGCGAGCTATTCGCGCCAATATTTAGTGCATCTTATTTTTATAGCACTCAGAATTCTTTGGTAAACAATGGAGATTACGAACTAACATGTAAACGTAGCAAACAAGTAAACCAGCGCGTACTCCGCGCAAAGTGTCGGTCATGGCTGCACAGCCGTCCGGCACTTCTCTGAGACGACACTCGCGAACTAGCGCCAGCGACATTGTCTTACATGACTACGTTTGTCAAGTGTATCCAACGGCTCACGAAACAATTACTATCAGCCGTAACAAAAATAAGCCAGGTACAAACCCGCTCAAAAAAAGCGAGTGCGGACAGCGGTATCGTCCTCAAATCTGACGATAAATAAGGAGGCAAACACGTTTCTCCGTTCTCTGCAACGCTAGTCAATATACTATAACATTTGTTTCAACCCATGCCCTCGAAAAATCATGGCTTACGTCACAAAGCACGAACTGTGTTTATTTTTATTTTACTGGCCGAATACACAGCCAATCAACTGCGAGGCATTTATTTGCCCCTTTTGAGCGGTAGTCCCGCTTAACCTATTTTCGTTTGTCGAGACTGTATTACACGCCCGACAAGCGTTAATATCTGAAGCTTCAAAATAAATGTGGTCTAAAGTTAGCGCTCAACACAACCACGTAGCTTTACGGCCCTCAGCGAACATATCAAACTCCCTAATGCGTTACCTTCAACCACGCCCTCCCCATTTCATGATTTCACCGCCCATCCGCGTTCTAGCAATTGAGGACTTAAGTAATAGGCGTTGTAATCTATTTGTAAAGGCGACAACGATAACCGCCTTAAAGAGACTCTGCAACACTTTCGATAAACGCTTTCACTCTTTCCTTCGCGTCTAGAAGCACTCCGAAAGCTATAGTTATAGCCAGCACTGAGCGGCCCTGCGTGATTTGCTCGTCGCACCAGATACGCCTACCGTTTCTACTCCGTTTTTTTTTTTTCGCTTTCTTTTTAAAGTTGCTATCGAATGCGTTCACTGCTGCAACTGAAGAAAAACCGGCCCAATAGCCGTTCCGCCGCTGTAATGACGTAATTCGAGCGCTCGATGAACGCCAAGGCTGGGAAAAGGAAAAAAAATCTCTTGAGCAAGTTTCAATGTTATCTGATAAACATAGAGCAGAAATTTTGGGCTGAGGTAGTCTGCAAACCCCTAGTCTAAGTACTGGATGTGATGGTTGACCTTGTTCTGCAAGCGTTTAAGATTTCGAAAAAAGTTGAGAAAAGTGTTGCGGGGTCCCTTCAAATGGAACTTGGATCACGTATAGTGGATAGCCGCTACATTCGCGTCAACAAGCAGACAAAATAACAAACTGGCGAATTATTTCATGTAGCATTATTGAAGACACTTTTCCCATGCCGCATTAAGCAATGTTTTCAGGAAGAATGGAAATGAATGGCTGATTGATTGTAGGGTTTAACGTGCCGACGCAACTCAGGCGATGAGGCGCGCCGTAGTGGAGGGCTCCGGATTAATTTTGACCACCTGGGGATCTTTAGCGTGCTCCGAAATCTCGAACACACGGGCGTTTTTGCCCTTCGCCTCCATCAGAAAAGCGGCCGCTGCGGCCGGGAATCGAACCCGCGACCTCGTGCTCAGCAACACAACGCCTTAGCCACTGAGCCACCGCGGCGGGTCGAAACTGAATGGCGACACAGTAAATATGGGGTAACCGCGGTGATGTGAGTAATATAAATAGACTCGATTAACGGAACTTCAAAAAACGGAAAAATTTAGTTCCATTTAGCAGGACTTCCCTTTACTGAGACAGATGCGCAAAAGTGCAAATTTATGCGCGTACACACTCCTAAGTGCATTTCATGGAACTCTAAGCATTGAAAGCTTGTGAATGTAGCTGATAGTTTTTCAGAAAGCAAGAAAACTACAAGAGGTTTAGGCGCAGCATTCACGAAGTATATTTGGCAACAATTAGTCACTGTGTCCTAAAAAAAATGCGTGAAAATGCATCAGAGAGCTGCCTTTGAAGTCAAGAATGATGCTCCTTCCTTTTCTAACGTAAGCACGTGGTGTGCACGTCTCAGGCCTCGACTTCGCGCGTGCTTACGAGCCACCGAATTTAGAAGACGGCAACGCGGTAATGAAGCGCGAATAGCACCACGATGGCCCGAACGAGGTGGCAGGAGCTAAGCCCTGTAACCTCGGCGACTTGAAGCGAGACCGAACGACTAGAACAAGAACTGCTATGTTGCATTAGTCGGGACAACGCGGCTGACTACTAAAGAGACAAGGCTTACAAAGCCAACGAGGCTTAACAAAAAAGAAAAAAAAATTAAACAACCAGAAACCGGGAAAAGCAGATTCTATTGGCCATGGGTTTGACAATAATTTCCATTTCCGGTTCCGTCTACACGGTGAGGCGGAAATTTTAGTTCCGATTACCGAGACTTTTTGTTTTACTTCATCTGAATATAAAACCAACCAATTTCTAATACACGGCCGAGGGGTCGCGCTTTTCCTCTTTTCCCGCATGGCGCAAAAGGCTTCACGTAACAGGTGAAAAACTGGCACACAAAGTACCTCGATCGTTGATACGTTATGGTATTGCGAAATAGCAAATTATGTTCAAGGAAACTCATTATTCATACTTATAGTTTTCTACAACGATTATAACAACACCGAGTTTTCGTAATGTAATTACAGGGATAACACAATAACCCGGAGAATATGAACAACTTTTACCATCTTTGATGCATTCTTTTCATTTAGCAGCTTTTCGTGACAGCTACGCATAAATCGTGGTTATAAATGAACGCCACGCCTCGAACCAACTTTAACCAGCCTTTGTTGTTTACACAGTACTGCCGGAAAGGTTAGTTTAATCAACAATACCCTCGGCTCCAATAGAACTAAAAAACAAGGAACTACTCCTCCTGAAGAAAACAAAAAAACGCCATTTAAGGACGGTGTTCAGAGCCCTCTATAGCCGACGCCTTACAAAGCCTGCCAAGAGTATACCCCTCGTTAAACCTTCGTTCCCTTGATTGCATGCCACGTAGAAATTTGAGACAAAATCCCCAAAGCAACAAGTTAAACGAGATTAAGAGCGATGGCGCAGCTTTCATGGGTAAACTGCATCGCCGCCACCTGCGAATAAAAGCTTAGAAATGCCCGCATGCTCGGCGAGGGACTATATATAACTACCGGTTCCGCTAACGGGCTAACGACTTTCAAAGTATCGGCAATCGATAGAGCCGACGCCCGCTTTTTTCCCACTCCAGTGTATCACCCAGGTGGAGGATGCGCTCCATCTTCAAGCTATTACCAGGCACGCCTTTAGGGCTGTTTTTTTTTTTTTCTTTTTTGCCGAGCGTTGTGTGGCTCGGTTACCAATTGAGCGAATGCACGGTAAATTACAACGCGGCGCTGCTCCGTCGATGGCTCAATTACTTGTTTTTATAGCGAATAAAAGTGGCGGAGTCGTTACGTTAAACTCAATACTATTGGACGCAGCGGGAAGTTATATCCGCCTGTTGATCATTTATAACGATGAATAGCTCTTGTTTAGACGACTACAGTAAAGCCACGTTATAATAATCATTCGCAAAACTTCGTCAATACGGAAACTTCGGTAAATCAATAAAAACATTTAGGTTCATTCGCCGACACTGTTTTGGGCCTTAGACCTTAAGGGAGTACTGACACGAAATTTTCGCGTTACATTTTTTTCGCACCTATGGGTGTCTACCAGCCAAATAATCACAGAATGGCACATTAGACGGTCGATCGCCACATAAACAATCATTTACGACTGCCATGACAGGAGGTCGCTCGTGACGTCACCATTCTTGTTACACCGCTGCTGGCCTGGACGCGCGCGCCCAGTCCGCCCGAGGTCTTTGCATCCCCACGCACCTGGGCAGCATGACGTCAGTCCCAAAACCATGACGTGTACACACGGCGTAGCAGCACGCGCTAACCGCAGCCAGTGCGTCAGCTACGTCACGGGAGCCCCCCGTCGGCAGTTTGGGGAAAGGAGCAGATGATGTCAAGTCGGCCTTCTCTGGGCTTTCTCGTGCAGACAAAGATAAAAAATTGATTTAGAATGTGTTATACTTAACAGTTACCGTTGGAATTTGCTGAAAAATGTATCCTGATAAAAAGGAAGCATTGAGGCACAAGATGTGGATATCTCGTGCCTTTATGACGCGAAAACAAACATGCATGCGGAAGAACACTCCGGTTCCGCCCATTCACGGAGCGCTTAAAGTTGAACACTTTTTTCAACTTTTTTCTAAATCCTAAACGCTTTCAGAACGCAGTCAACAAACACATCCAATACTTAGAATAGGTGTTCACCGAGTACCTCAGCCCAAAAGTACTTCTCTAGGCCCATCAGATAACTTAAAAACTGGCTGAAAAGATTTTTCTAGCTTTCCTAACTTTGGCGTTCTCCGAGCGCTCGAATTACGTCATTAGAGTGATGTAGCGGCCATTGACCGGCCTCCTTCCAGTTGCAGCAATGAACACACTGGATGACCAGTTTTAAACAAATTGCCACAAAAGCAAAGCAGAAATAGAAGACGGGATCTGTAGCGAAGAGCAAATCACAGTGTTCGCAATGCTTCCAGACGCGAAGGAAAGAGTGAGAGTGTTTGTCGAAAGTGTTGCAGAGTTCTCAGTGCCCCCTCTGAAGTGCAACGGCTATTTTCGAGTGGGTTACTTTGATTGGCAGCTGTTTGGGTAGAACTTTCCCCCATATGAAGGAAGGTGAGCTTGAGGGACGTTTTCGAAGGAGATACTTACCAGGGAAACACTCCCACTCTTTTCTTCGCGTCTGGAAGCATTTGAAAGCTGTAGTTATCGCCAGCCCGCAGCGGCACTGCGTGATTTGCTTGTCGCAGCAGATCCCGTCTTCTGTTTCTGCTTTGCTTTTGCGGAAATTTCTTTAAAACTGGCCATCGAGTGTGGTCATTGCTGTAACTTATAGGAGGCCAATGGCCGCCACACCCCTCTAATGACGTAATTAGAGCGCTCGGAGAACGCCAAGATTAGGATAGAAAAATCTTTTGAGCCAGTTTTTAATTTATCAAATGGGCCTAGACAAGTAATTTTGTGAACCTCTGTTATAAGTACTGGATGTGCTGGTTGACTACGTTCTGAAAGCGTTTAGGATTTAGAGAAAAGTTGAAAAAAAAGTTGCAGGGTCCCTTTAAAATACCGTGCAGGGGCGGAAAAAGCGTTCTGTCTTAGCTTGGGTGATATATGCGCGCCCGCGCAAGCCAGGCGACCACGCGTTGGGAAGAGAGTTCCTGTCCGATGATGCCCGGGTGATTTATGTGCACCTGTAGCTAGACGAGTTAGACCGAGTTTGCATTACTGAAGTGATTTATGTTCACCTAGAGCTAGACTTTTCAGCTTGGCGTTTTCTTTCTTTCGTTACCTCGTGTACCCTGTAACGCAATGTAAATGAGTGTTCAAAGTCTTCCCTTCTTTTTATCGTATCAAGTCCAGGTCTTGAACTCTTTTATTCGGCACCATCACCAAGAACTTCGCCATGGTCCGGTTCTAGGTGCCCAAGTGATTTATTTATGTGCACTCAGAACTAGAATTTTCCGTTTGACGTTTTTTTTTACACCGCGTACTCTGTAGCGTAATATAAAAAATGGTTGTTCGAAGTCTTCGCTCCTTTTATCGTATTAACCACGTCTAGGACCGTCGATTCGGGCCCATCATCAAAACCTGAGCTGCCCGCCAAGTTACCTGACCCCGCACGACGAGTTTCCTGATCGCGAACCGATACCTGGGGTAGCGGACTTTGTATTTCCCCGCCTCTCCTATGTATCAGACAGAGTTTCGAAAAGATAGACAGAGAGAGTTTTAAGAGCGAATGCTCTTTATAAGCGACCCCAAACCATCCACCGCCGGCGGCGGCGGCGGCGGCGTCGGCGGCGTCCGCAGTGCTCCTCTATATTTAAGAAAGAAACAGCATCCGGCGCCAGGTTTCGATCCGAGGACTTTGCGGGCCGCAGCCCGACGCTCTACCGAATAAGCTACGGACGCGACGCTGCCATCGGTGTCAGAACGCGCCTTATATCTTTAACGCACTCAAACTACGTCGTCAGCGGCGTGCGTTGGCGACTCAGCGGCGTTATAGCGGCTTGATAACTGCGTGGTGTACACGTGATACTACAAACCCGATGGAAGAGATGGAAGAGAAGGCGGCGAGGCGTTGGGCTGCGGGGGCCGAGCGCAAGCGCCGCAAGCGGGCCGACAACCGTGCATTCGCACTTTCACATTCTCCCCCTCGGGGAAATGCGGGGGAATTTTTTCGAGTGCCAGACTCCGATTATTGAACCAAAACCGGCGTATTCTTCTCTTAGCCTACGGCCGCTAAGAGAGAGAGAGAGAGAGAGAGACAGAGAGAGAGAGAGAGAGAGAGACAGAGAGAGAGACAGAGAGAGAGAGATAGAGAGAGAGAGAGAGAGAGAGAGAGAGAGAGAAACTTTTATTCTGTTGTGCCCCTTGCGGGAGGCCCAGAAGCCAAGGCGTTGGATTTCCTGCTCTTCTGGTTTGAATCGAGTATCGATTTAAATCAGCGCCCGCTTTCACTGTGTCGCCCTTGCAAGTGTAGTGAAAAAGCTATACTTCTCGAACCGTACACTTTCAGAATGCACCGATATTATATCGGTAACTCTCGCACCAAATAACCGGTAACGCCCAATCTTCTCGCGCAGCTAATTGTCGAGCTGGACTCAAAACTGAATTTTTCCTCAAGTGTCGCCGCATCATATGTCTCAACTCGTGCGACAGGCAATTAATCCCTTATAGGGTTCAAGTCAGATGTGGAGGTTCGAAAGGACAGAAAGTACCACAGCGCCCTTATCGGCCGCCTCCCGCACTACTCCACTGACGTAACATGGTCTCACGAAATCTCAGTATCTAATTTTGTTTACGTTCACCTATATCGCCGTTCACAGCGGCTCTTCGCTTTTCGAACGTAGTTTATGCATCGCAAATGCGCTTACACTTTGCTAAATGTCAACCGGCGAACTCGTGGGAGTGACGTGATTGCTGACTCCACCGATCGGCGAGGAGGATAGTGTGATGGTAACGTTGTTTTTAGAGACAAAAAAAAGTATTTCAGTGCGTTCAAACAAAAACGAAGGTTCATTTAGCAAACACATTTTTTTCCGCGACTAAGTACGCGATAAAACTTACCGTATTTGCTCATATGCAGTTAATCTTTTTTTTTTTTACGAACACTGCCAAACATTGATTTTCCAGCAAAATAAGGTCAACGTGATAATCAGGTCTATATACTCGTTAGCAAGCACGGCCTGGCGAAGGTATATTCTAACCATATTTATCATCCGTGGCTCCCAACTTAGGGTGTCGAGCTGTAATTAATCTTCGCCGAACTAAACGCGAATAATTTCGGTATCTCGGTTCCATTACTTCAACCTCCCCCCCTGACATCACCAACTGTACTGTAACGTTGAAACATTTACAAAACATACGTATACGCTGTCGTTCCAGGCATCGAGCGAGAGCAACGGGCTCTGCGAAAGCCGTAGTTATCGCCGGCACCGAGCGCCACTCCGTGATTCGCTCGTCGCAGCAGATACGCCTCCCGTTTCTGCGTTGCTTCTGCGGCTTTCTTTTTAGAGTGGCTATCGAGCGCGTGCATCGCTGCAACAAAAGGGGAGCCGGCCACTAGCCGCTACAGGGGTTAAAGAAGGCCAAGACCGTTAAAGAGAGAGCATGCAATCTTTTGAGAAAGTTTGAGAAAGTAATGTTTGGCTGAGGTACTTTGCGACCCCGTAATCTAGGTACTGGATGTGCCGGTTGACTACGTTACGCAAGTAATTAATATTTCCAAAAAGTTGAAAAAAGTGTTGCAGTGTCCCTTTAAAGGGTCCATGAAGAGAAAATATAACTTTGTTTAACTTTAAAGAGTTAGACTTTAGTTCTTCACTCAGCTCCATTCCGGCCACGAAAGACGTTTTTTAACCGATAAAAACGCAATAAATACTTAAGAACTTTCAACTTTCGCGCCACAGTGACGGGTTATCGGCCCGAGTGACGTCATATGGGCCAGTACTAAAAACATAATTTTCAGTGGGTTGGGTGCACGCTGGCATTCGAGTGATTTGATGAAACAGAACTAGCGGCCCCACTACCATCGTCCAGTCATGTGTCCTGGGGATCGATTAGTTCGGCCACCGTCAATCGCCCAAACAAGATTCTGTGACGTCATAGAAAAGTTGCTGGAAACTGGCTAGCGAGTCGCCACAGCTCCACGCGTTTTCTTTAATGTCTCCGTTATTTTTTGGAAGTTTGCAACGAAATCGGTATCATTTTTATCGGGACAAAGCAGCCTTTCTAATAAACCAAACTTGTATTTTGTCTTCATGGCTCCTTTAACCACCACTCCACGCCGACACCATCAGCACGTTCAAATGCACTCAGAACGCGATACGTTGGAATTTCGTATAAAACGCGAGTACGGTGCAATACGGAAAGCGTGGACCGTGACATCTAGCGGCTTGTGTTTCTAACGAGTAAGTGATAGTAAGTGCGGAGCACTCTAGGGGCCCGCCTGGTCGTCGTAGGTCATCCGAGGTCACGGTAACTAGCGACCGTAGTCACGGCGTCACGCACCGAAACAGCGGCTTCGAAAAGATCGCCGCCTCCCCTGGTGGGGATCGAGCCTGGGTCGCTCGCGTTACGATCGTCTATTCCATTGTTCGGCAACCCCTTGAGGTGGAGGGCCGAGTTGTATGAAGCCGACACGGCGGAGAGCCGGGCGGCAGATCGGGTGGGGGTGAGGGGGCATTACAGGCGAACGGAAAAAAACTCGGCTAATTGACAATAATATTAGGCAATCAACAATAATCTGGCTAAGTGTGAAGATGTGGGACAGTGCCAACTGGAAGCGATCAATTCGCTGTTCTTCTCTCCCGTCTAATCCTACTCTAGGTCAAACATGGCGTGTCGGCCTTTAGGTAGGAAGTGACAGGGGGACGGCTGGGGGCACTGACGACGTGCTGGAAGCCGCATAATACTGTCCCGAAGGCCGCAGGTTGCCGGACCCTGGTCTATTCCATTGCGCCACAGATGCACATTGTACTCATATGCAAAGTGCTAATTGTTTTTTGAGTGTTGTACTCATATGCACTGTGCTCACACTGTACTCACTGTACTCATATATACAAAGTGTTGAGGGTGATCATCGCGCTGCGCCGTTGCAAAGATGCGGCCGTTGCTGGATCGCAAACAAGTAAACAATAATATAAAATACGAAAAAAGCATGAATTTCCACATTAATTACCCCAAATAAATTTAAAATTTATCCCGCGTCCCTTTATATGCCTTTACAGGGGCTGCGGCGCCCTCTCTCGACTACTATCGTTATCAACGCGAGGAATATACTGAAACTACACAAGAGATGGTGCCGCAACACCTCTGGCGAATCACAGCTCAGGAATCCGCCAGCTTTCACGTTGATTGTAACCTTGTTGATTAGGTTGAATCGCATTGAATTGAATTGAATTGAAATTGAATTCATATCATCTAGTATTTGGAAAGAAGTAGAAAAGAAATTGTTGCAGGGCTCCTTTAAAATGCAGTTCAAAGGCGGGAAAAGCGTTATTCAAAAAATTAAAAACTGTTTTAATTTTTTTTTCGTCAAGTCGCCGAGCTGTCCATGCTTCTGCCGGCGACGTACGGCTCCCTGCCCGCACGCTCGTTTGAGCTCGTTTGTAACTTGGAGAAGGGTAAAAACCAGCCTTAAAGACGCGAACATGAGAGAGAGCAGACACACACACGAGAGCAGATACACACACCAGCGTGTGTGTGTCTGCTCTCTCTCGTGTTCGCGTCTTTAAGGCTGGTTTTTACCGTTCTCCAAGTATGTACCAACAGGCCCAACACGAAACTCTTCTCGTTTGTAACCTTGAACTCCCGTGGCAACAAGAAGTCAGTTCTGTTTCTTTGCGAGCTTGGCACCCTCGAATAGCTTCGAAGAGGCGAGGAGATTAAAAATGAACCGCCAAGCGCCGTTCCATCGCAGATGTACCACTGAACTTTTCAGCCGCCAGTCATACTCACCCCACTCTTCCACCTTATTCTCCTGGCAACAAAGCGCCTCTCTTAAGAAGACTGATGGCCTCCTAGTCGAGAGAAGACCTGCCGGAACGTAAGGATGTTTATCTTAATTTTTTTCGATACTGACGGCTCATCCTTTTAAGAGCAAGAGTAATGTGCCAAAACGCGATTCTGGGAGAAGTTAAATAGTTCCTTGGCGCGCTTTCAGCGGCCGACGGGCACCATGCAGAGTAGGTTTCTTGCATCTGCTGCAGTTTTGTTGCGTCTTTCTCTTTTTTTAGTTATTGACGGCTCGTTCTTCACAGCAAAAATAATATTCCGGAACCCGCTTATGGGCAAACCTAAACAGGGACTGTGTGTACTTTCAGTGAGAGACTCGAAACATCAGCTGTGCGTTTTTAACTGCCGTATTTTTTTTTTAAATTTGTGCTCTTCCTATTTCCACCGCGACTGCTGAGATCGACGCCCGATAAATCATCACCTTGCCGCCACCCGCCCCCCCCCCCTTTATGAGAGTCGATAGCCTATCTTCGGCTACATAAACGCGAAAATTTTGGTCCGGCCGACCGTCTGTCTGTCTGTTGTGTCCGTCCGCCCGACCGGTCCCCGAGCATCATTAGCAGTGAAGCCAGAAGGTACGTAGCCATTTTAACACGACAGTGTCTTATTCCGGGGTCCACAAAGATCTGACTGACGTCATATCCGACACAGAAATGACATCGCCAGAAAAATTACGATTGACGCGGCTGCACCTGGATTTGAACTACGAATTCTTTCGCTTCCACGGGAGGTACGAAATGCGCTCCCGACTGGGCTACGAACAGAGGCGTAAACAGGACGACAAATGCGCCTTATATCCTTCCCTTCAGATGGTGCTGCCGTCTAGGAGAGGCGAAGCGAAGTAGTGCATCATGATGCTAATGAGCGCCGACAGTTGGCGCCTCGATGCCAGCACCTACGTGTACTGGGGACGCGCAGGGGAACCTGCGGAACAGCCTGTAAGGCAACGACCACGGAGTGCTACGGCACGTGAGGCCTTTGCCCTGCAGTGGGCGTAGATAGGCTGGTGATAATGATGATGATGATGATGACGGCACGTGCAATACAGTGTCTAACGTTGATGAGTATAACGGTGCCGTACCGAGGAAATATAAATACCGATGTGCAAGTTCCTATCGACGCACAATAAACAGTCAACTGCTCCTGTGAAGGCACATTTCACTTTCGTGTTTTACCGGTACCTATGGAGGAGGGATCAACCACATATTTTTTCTTTGCCGGCTAACAGAAGGTCACTTATTTTCTGTTCATCGTGCTTAAGCAGAGATACCGCTCACATTTTCTAATTAAGTGGGCATTCAAACCTCTCGGCGCTCCCCGAGCGAACGTTTCTGATAGGGAGCACAGCGCCTGCACCCTTTTCACGGCCGTCCCCCGCTCGCTGAACTGGAAAGGTCACGGTCTGGCACGCACTGTCCAACCAAGTACCACGGCAGCGCACGTGACGTGACTACCTTTAATAATGCATTTAGCCAACTCAACGGCCGCGGTTCCTCGCGGTAGCCCGGCGCCGCTGCTATTAGCACCATCCTGCGATAAGCAGGGACCGAGCACTTCGGGGACTGCGGAGAAACAAAGAGTGCGCGACGGTGCACACACACACACACACAAAATGCACTTAGCCCATGGAAATGAGCGAAGCTACGCATATTTCCCTTGATTCGACATCCTTCACCACAACCACTGAACGGTGTCACAACTGTCAACGTAACGAACAAGTGTTAACCGCAATTATACTATAATATATATATATATATATATATATATATATATATATATATATATATATATATATATATATATATATATATATACATATATAAGGGAAATGAACACCGAGACACACGAGAAAAACATTAAAAAATAAAAGTTTACTGACGTTTCAGGAAGAGAGCTTCCTTTCTTCATTTCCTTACTTCATTTGTTACTTTATATATATATAGTGTCCGTTTGTTGTACAGCAAAATGTCCTTTGCCCCTCATTATGCTGCAATTCCCACAAGGTAAAGACGCAGTTCCACGTCAGAAACTGGTCCCTCCGACGCTTTTTCGATAAGAACGTTTTTTTGCGTAAAACCTCGCTGCGCCTACTCCAAAAAGAGGCCCGACCTTCGGCGCGTACAATAGCGCTTCGGCAAAACAACGCCTCATCCCTTCGCACCGACGCCCTCGTCCGCCCACAGGGCGTCGTCGGCTGCGCTACAAGGTAGACGTCAGCGCTGTCTTAACCAGCGCGATGACAACAACAGGACCTGAGGTGTGCGTCATCCACCACGAGAAACCAAAAAAAGAAACACGGCACGGTTTCGGGCGGGTGAGCATCGCAGACTGAAACCCTTCAGTTGTCACTGCTCTCGAATCAACGGGTGTTTACGTGCGAGACCTGTAAGTATCCTTGCCTCTCAGTAGTGACGACGCCAACGACGTTTACTGCCAACAGTTTACTGTCAGGCAAGGGCCTGTACGTGGGTGCTGTAATCCACAGTTGCAGATAAAATCGCGCTTGCTTCAAGAACAGTGACAACTCGTTCATGTCAGGGATGAAACACTTGAGTTGTCACTACTCTCGAATCAACAGTGTTTTACGTCCGAGACCGCTATCTAAGCGTTGCTTCTCGGTAGTGATGACTACAGCTGAGTTTACTGTGGCGCCTCGAAAAAGGCGGGCTTTTCAAAACAAACAAGAACAAAGCCGGTCTTTCGCTGTGTCGCGGTGTTAAATCGGAATGCGCGCGTGAACGGGTAGGCCGCCCACAAAAAGGTTTCACCGCGGCGTCGCTGCTGGAAATGCTACGTCGCGAAAACGTGTCACCACACGGCATTTTTTTTTTGCTACTTTATCTTGCGCTGAGTCCTTCGTTCCATTGCAGCCACGTATTCTTTTATAGCGGGCCACAAGCTAAGATTGCTGTCGGAGTGCCCGCCACACTCCCCAACCCTCCTTTCGGATCACAGAGAAACGTAGTTCCTACGTTCGGTATACGGAGGATATAGCTGCTTTTTGCTGACACGAACACAACCCGAGGCTTTATGGTGAGTTATAAACGGGGATTTCCTAGCGTTCGGGGCTGTTCTCTTTTTTGGTGGGGTTCTAAAATAAACGTTCCTAACTTCATTCTTCTATGGTTTTTGAAAGCTAACTGCAACATCGAAACAAAAGCGCGCTACGCCACCATTCCGCTGACGTCAGCGCGGGCCGGATCGATTTTGAGGTGTGAGGCAATAAATGGGCGCGAGGGGAATTTTAATTTCCAAGCGACTATTGTCCTCATCGGCCTACGGCAGTATTTTTGTTCGGAACACGTACGCTGCAGTGTTTGGGCCGTTCTTAAAGACGGGAGAAATATTCGCCCGCTCTCGCGAAATCGAAAGTCAGTTTCATGCACAAAAACCGGGTCGTCTATATCTAACGCTGGACGGCCTTCATGCGGAAAGACATATGAAAAGCGCTGACGGCCAGAAGTACGCGCTTTGCCACCATCATCATTATCATCGTCATCGCCGTTGTCGTCCTCGTCATAGTAGCGGCCTCCGATTGTCCCCACAGAAAAAATGAAACAATTTATGGAGTTGTTTAAGTGACGGAGCTTGGCAGATATTTCCTATTCAATCTTCTGCGCGCAAAAGTTTCATAAACGAACAGCGAAAAGAGAAGCTCCGGACTGCGATATAACCCACGTGGAGCTGTCGTGATGGGGGTTTGTTGCAGTGTAGTAGAAAAAATGCCTCACTAATGACGCAATGCCATCCATTCGAAGTGAAGATGTTAGGCGTCGTTAGTGGTCCGCCTTATGTTAGTTTAAAATTAGTACACTAACCGGATGAATCAAGCATTGAGACGAGTTCTTGCATACTGCCACTCCGCTGACTTGAGGTTGTTGATTGATTGATTGATTGATTGCTTGCTTGCTTGCTTGCTTGCTTGATTGATTGATTGATTGATTGATTGATTGATTGATTGATTGATTGATTGATTGATTGATTTATTGATTGATTGATTGATTGATTGCGGGTTTAACTCGCCGACGCAGCGCAGGTGATGAGGCACGTAGTGGAGTGCTCCGGATGAATTTTGACCACCTGGGGATCCTTAACGTGCACCGAAATCTCGTACAGCGGGCGTTTTTGCTTTTCGCCTCCACCAGAAAAGGGGCCGCCGCGGCCGGGAATCGAACCCGCGTCCTTGTGAGGTCGTTGACGCACATAAACGTTTGTGCCGTTTCGCTCCTGTGCATGGATGGGTAATAGACTGTGCGACGGAATCAGCGCTCACCCATCAGGGTAAACCAGATAGTGCCACTTTTGGCGGTTAACAGAAAGTTCACCTTGGGAGACAATAGAGAGTTTTAGCGTACCGTGTGTTCCGTACTTCCGTATGTACCGTGCGTACCACTAACCGACTGCGCACGGGCTCATTCGTTCCGATAGGGTGGCTTCGTTCCGAGGTCGGTCCACCCCCGCCTCAACATGCGCCCGCATTCGTTCCGATGGGGTGCAGTACTCGTCTCCGTGCCCGCACGCGCAGGCTAATACCCCTGTCACACGGCAGATCTAATGACATTTACAGCAAATGTCATTCGCTCTAAATGTCATTAATTCGGCGCTACACGAGAATACCGAATGACATTCAAGGCGAATGACATTTACCGGCTAACTGAGGTCCCGGACCTCAGTTACACTTCAGTTGGCCGCCGAATGAGTAGCCTCGACAGCAGTAGCGCGTCCCTAGACAGGAAAATTCAGTAACAAACCAAAGAATACTGTTTCTAAAAACTGTCAGTAAACTTATATTTTCTTTTTTGTATTGTTGTTCTAATAAAGAAAGACCAGCAAGTACTAACAAAAAAGAAAATCTCGTCCCCAGTGCGCGCGCTACCCAAATCCGGATTTTTTGCAGACTTGTCTCAGCTTGTGATGTCTACTGGCGTCACCTAAATCGGTGGTTTTCTTGTTGCTATTGAAGAAAATATTCCTTTGTTACGTTTTTTTTTTTAAATATTACCTGTGAAAACATTCTAGATGCGCTTGAAATGTAATTTTGCGGTTTTGCGAGCTCGCTAATCGTCACCGCTATCACAACCAAATGACATTTGTTCCGCCGTGTAGACCCGCACGGCCGAGCCGAATGTCATTTACAGCTAATGTCATTCAGTTTGAATGACATTAGATTTGCCGTGTGACAGGGGTATAAGTTGGGTGCCGGTACGTACGGTACGCACGGAACGTACGGAATGCTGAATCTCTCTCAATAAAAAACACCATTTGTTTTACGGGAGCGTGAGACGCGCAGGCATAGAGCTGCGGCTCACCTGTGTCGCGCCTGCCTGTTCTTGCAAGGAGATCGATTACGTCCCTTTCGGTTTGCGTCTAACACGTTCAGCCTTATAAAGCCCCGTTAACAATGGGAAACTGGCTCGAAGCGACACTCTAGTTTAATGACGGCTTGGTATAATGTACAAATTGGGTGTTTATAAAGAGCTATATATTTTACTTCACACGTAAGTGCACGCTTGATTTCAGCCAGTTCTTACGCTGGATTATTCATTTCTGGCCTCGCTTCCCATTTCTCTGTCCCCTCTCGGTTCTCTTTTCTTCGCTTCACAATGCGGACATTTTATGCTTGGCATACTGCATTTCTTGCAGGGTCATTTAAGCAGAAATAATATCAGGTACAGCCTGTTGAATGAGATAAGTAATAGTCAGTATTAGGCCTTCATAGGCATGCATTAAAAATTTATTTATTTATTTATTTATTTATTTATTTATTTATTTATTTATTTATTTATTTATTTATTTATTTATTTATTTGTTTGTTTGTTTGTTTGTTTGTTTGTTTGTTTGTTTGTTTGTTTGTTTGTTTGTTTGTTTGTTTGTTTGTTTGTTTGTTTGTTTGTTTGTTTGTTTGTTTGTTTGTTTGTTTGTTTGTTTATTTATTTATTTATTTATTTATTTATTTATTTATTAGGGGAGTGTATGCAGGGTCATTACAAGGTCGGCTTAAATAGCGATACGAGGCAAAAGTGGAGCCGGTCCAGGCAAGAGGTAGGCGTGCATTAACAGGATAAGAAAAGCGCGGGGGGAAGTTAGGTGCGTGCCATTTGCAAGTTTCAGTGAGTGCCTGACACAACCAACGCACGAACGCACAGCGTTCGATCTCATCCTTCCATTCTTCTTCTTCTTCTTCTTCTTCTTCTTCTTCTTCTTCTTCTTCTTCATTGCGATCATCATCAAGAACAACCACAACAACAAGAAGAAACAAGAACTACTCGGAGAAGGTCATTCGAGGTCACTGCGAACCTCCGTTCACTATCCATAGAAAGCAGGCAATCTGCATCAAAGCGAGTTAAGGGGCAGAGCGCGGGCAGCCTCCACCAGGAACGAAAACGCCCGAGTTCCCACTCAGCCGCAAGAGCTCTCCGGAGACAAACACGCCATTAAGAGGTTACACCAGTTGCCATCGCCGAGAAACAGGTCCCCCCAGATTGCGTGAAGTAATGGCACTGACGAGCGTACACACCACCGGGCACTACATATCTCGCGCACGCGCGGGCAAGCGTCTTATTTAAACAAGCGGCGCTTTTGAAGAGGCCCCTTAATGGCGTGGTCGTTTGTGACTGCCGGCGCCCCGCTACGCGTGCCAGCACTCTCCAAACGAGGCCGTTTCGAGTCGATGTCGTATTCTCTGAGAGAGAGGATGGCGGGGGAGGAGGAAACATTGCGGTCGTCTCTAAATGTAGACTTAAACAAACAAATAAATGGTCCGTGAAGACGACACACTCGCGGCGCGAAAACGCTGTCGGATCGAAACGACGCAACCGCTGTGTCGTTTGTTGCCTTTAGCGGAGGCGAAAGTCGTGTACGTGTACACGTCTGGATCCGTACGAAACGTCAGTGGCAGCGGTGCATCAAACAACCATTAAGGTTCATCGATTATCGACGATACACCAGCTGCGTCAAATGATCACGCCCTCCCCTACTTCCCCTTCCCACTAGCGCTGTTTCTGTTCGCCGCAGTGCAGATAGAGAGAGGACACGATTAGTTTTATAGCGTGAGCTACACTGTACGAGGTTGAGCAGTTTCGTGTGGCTCCTGGAGAGCCGCTCTGCGCATGCGCGAGGAGCAGTGCCGTCTCACGGTGCACAGCTGGCGCGCCGGAGCCACCGCCCCCGCGACCGGCCTGGACTGGCCTGGATTGGATTGGATAGGATGGGATTGGATTGGACATCGTTTTAGCAGCAGTAAGAATGATCATCAGCTAATCCTAGCCACCAGGAAACCTAAGAATAACTAGCTGAACCTTAGTTCACGCTACGTATTCCCTGGCATAGCCGAGCAAAGCCACTGGTAATTTTTTAAGACGATAGCATTTCTTCAGCCACCTAAAAGCGAAAATTTTCGTCTGTCTGTCTGTCTGTCTGTCTGTCTGTATGTATGTATGTATGTATGTATGTATGTATGTATGTATGTATGTATGTATGTATGTATGTATGTATGTATGTATGTATGTATGTATGTATGTATGTATGTATCTGTCTGTCTGTGTTTGTGTGTCTGTGTGTCTGTCTGTCTATGCCTCCCGACCAAAAAACAGGTGAAACAAAAGTATGCCAAGACGGCTCTAAAGTACTGAATCTGCTGCTATGGCTCATATTGTCGGCATTACTCAGAACAAACCGAACCCCGGGCATATCTGAAGCATATTATGTAAGTACATAACCGAGACTCCCAGCGCTCTTTTATTATGCCTAAACGTTGGATTGGTTTTCCCGACAGCAACAGGGAAAAGAACAGCGCTCAAAAACGCTGCTGAAAAGAGGGGAGATGAAAGCAGACAGTAGAACAAAGGATGTCGGCTTGGTCTGCTAAGCCCAACATAAACAAAAATGTCCCGACAGATGTCTCGCGAGCAGTACGGGAGCGGGAAAATTGAATTCGATTGGGCAAACCTCGACTGCCCTCGTCAAGGAAGAAGCGAGAGACGAGGGGAAGATGGCGAGGGAGTAGGAGGGTGAGAGAGCAGGTACGACATTTGCAGTGAAGCAAGAAGATATGCGACCTATTGGGAATATGCGACCAATTTAGGGACAAATTGGTCCCAGTTAGCACAGGACAGGGGATAATTGGAGATTAATGGGAGAGGCGCTTGCCCAGCAGTGGGCGTATATCGGCTGATGATGATGATGATGATGATGCGGCCAAGTTTTGTTCTCCCACTACTCAGGAATCGAGAATTCTGCCCTACGCTGCAACCATTTGCACAAATTTTGTCCCCCTAGAATCGAATACTCCCCCGTCCTCGACGAAGTTCAATTCGTAATGCGAATTCGCTTTGCGACACCTAAGCTAAAATGGCTTCGTGGATGCCAGCTAGAGGCCCTTAACGTGCACCGAAATCACCTACAACCATGCGTGGTTGGTTTTGTCGATCGACAGAAAAACATCCTCCGAGGATAGGAATCGAACCCACGACAAAGTAGGTGTATCAGAAGCACAACGCCTTGCCATCAAGCCACCACGACGCCCCCCCCCCCCCCCTCTTTTTTCCCTAAACCATCTTTTGTTAGCCCCTCGCAACTTGCGCAACATTTTTGCGAATAGCAGAAGCATCATTTCATCGCTACGCTCTTCTCCACCGACACCGGCTCACTTTCCGTTTCATTGCCCGTTCCGCTCTCTACCGGTGTAAGTCAACGTCGAGCCAAGATGTCGTCGAGAGCGCGACGACTAAATTGCTCGGACCATAAAAGCGAATCCTCCCTTTCAACTTCCCTCCGAATCCGCTCTGCCCACCGTGGCTGCAATTCCCCTGAAAACCATCTCCCCACCCACTCCCCGGCGCTTCCAGTAAGACCTCGTCCCCATTCAGAGCACTTCGCTTCCTAGACACGCCTCCACTCTGCTGGCTACAAAAAGAACGACAGGGAAAAGAGAAAATAAAACCTATCAACTCAAAGAAGCCAATTTCTAGCCGCTGTTTGCGATTCGACAGAAGCGAGCCACACCAAACAAGACGCAAAAGAAAACCTCAGCGTCTCCACTGCAAGAGGAACGATCTCCACAGGCCAATCCCCGATCTTCTCTCCCCGAATCTCTAGAAAGCGAGAGAGCAGCGTCAACTAACTTAGAGTGGCTCCAGATGTAGAGAGCGCGTCGCACTTCTCAATAGCGCACCTGATGAGTCTGTATACAGCCGCCGATGCCGCCAGCAGGCTTCAAGCGAGAAGGAGGGTAGGGTGTCCTTCCAACACATTCGCCGCGATGTCTGGACGTGCGTCGACTCGGTAACAGATGAGCTTTTACGTGAAACGCGCAGGCGGTGCGTCTCGTACGTGAAAAATAGCGTGCCTGTTTACGGGATGAGACCGACAGAGGACGATAAAGTTAGCCTGGTAGCAACGTCGCACGTCCGGTGGGAAGGGAAAGGCGGAAAAAAAAGGGAATGTGGCGAGATGTTGCTCGAAGAGGCACTTAACATTTCCGCCTGGCGGTTTCAGCTTTCAGCCAAATTTGAAGAGTTTGCGGGTACGTAGCAACGCGTTTCTCCCTGTGCGTTGACCATTTCCTTAAAATTTAGACCCACTCCGGTATGTATATAATTTGTTATACATTATATGCATATATATATATATATATATATATATATATATATATATAGAGAGAGAGAGAGAGAGAGAGAGAGAGATCATGAGGTTCGATGGGCCAGTATAAAAATAGTGAAAGAAGTCGACATGTGTGTGTGTGTGTGTGTGTGTGTGTGTGTGTGTGTGTGCGTGCGTGCGTGCGTGCGTGCGTGCGTGCGTGCCCAGACTTTGTCCTAGCGACTATTCATAAAGCCACCGCCAACAGATATGACGGTTGAATATATTTTCTGCCCTTTCCTTTTTTGCTGAAATCGCAATCGGCGCTTTGGAATCGCCCATCACGCTAACCTTGAAGCCTTAAATTTAGGCCTGCGTACTCGCGCATTCAAATACCAGCGCTTAATACCAATGGCGCACATTTTTTTTGTATTTGGAACAAAACAGAAAAAACCCTACAACAGGCGCATAAATACTACCAATAAATTAGATTATATGGTCAGCCTGAATAATTTGTTAGCTGCCACCTTGCCGAATGTGTTAGCTACACTTTTGTTAAAAGTAAGCTTTAGTTAACGCTCACTCACTACATTATTGTTCTGACCACTGCAATTCCTTTTGCGATAGCTACACCGGATGTGTGCATTACGATCAGTATGTTATCGTACCACCTGATCCCCAGCCATCGTTCCGTGTGCTACATTGCGGAATCTTATAACAGATTATGCTGTTACAAAAAGAAAGGGAAATTTGACGCGCAGAGCATGAGATGGGACTTTCTTGGGTAGACGCTCTTTAATTCGTCCACAGCAGTACTCCCTTCCTTGACGAGTAGCAGAAGAAGTAATGTAGCGAGTTGGGCAGTCAGTACAAGTGCACCTTCGGAAAAAGGCAGATTTGAAAGAGACAAAACTGCAGAACAAGCAGAAAAGATGATCGCTGGGCGAATGTATACCGCCCTGCCTTTCTGCACGTGTAATCTGCTTTATTACTGTCTCTGCTTCCAAGACAAGGTCGAGGGCTGCAGTTTCTTGCCAAGGGATTAAGTGCTCACCTTAACAGCTTTCCCCGACATATCTGTTGTTATTCGTATCGCTAAAAAACGGAACTTGTCCACTGTACTGTCCTCAAAAACTGACCACGGGACTCACTTCCTTCGCATTAATGACACGTTTGGTTGTGAAAGGCAGGGCAAAGAAAAGTATAGAGCAATATCCACGTCTTAGTGTTTTTTTTTACTTATTCGGTTTTTCTTACTTTTTGCGTAATATTTTAAAACAACGTTTTTCGCCTTTTCTTTTTTGTTGTTTTCCGTGTAAACACACTTAAAATAACTGGCGCATTTCAAGCCCCGTGCTATATCTCTGCTCCGAGGCGCTGGTCATGTTGCAGGCGGGCAGACATATTTTAACCAGCTGGTGATATTAAACGTGGATCAAAATCTCGATACACGAACGTTCTCGATTTCCACCTACTTCAGAAAAACTGTACTGGGAAAGGGAGATCGAGGCCACTTGTGGTCAGCAGCAAACGGCTTAGCCACTGAGCAGCTCCTGCGGTCACACTTGTCAAGTATTAAGAATTTGCAGGTGTCGGACCTTTTAAACAAATTACGGAATGCAAAAAGTTTGTACACATCAGGTGTGGGCTTTCGCTGTTACGCAGTGGAGCACTCGTGCAGCCTGATCGCTCCAATAAAGTCGCAGCTAGGGAAGGGCAAAGTCGTTTTTATCCCCTGCAAGCTGCCGAGAATGACATTTGGTTTGGTCAGCTTGCACTACGCTTGCGCTTCCAGCAGCAACAGTCCATTGCTACACTCGTGCACATTCATTTCCCCTGTTGTTACATAGAGCGTGATAGCGTTCAATTGTCTGGAGGGGAATGTGCGCGAGCTGGTACGAAGTTGATGGTACGTGGAAGAAAAAAAGGCCTGAATTGCATTGACTGCGCAATATCAACAACGGAGGGTCGAACCGTTTCGGCATGAAACGGTAACGATTATTTCTTATTTCGGTTCTGTTCCGGTTCCCGGTTCGGGTTCAGCGTGCTCAAAAAATAACGGTTCGGGTTCGGGTTCAGTTCCGGCAAAACTACCGGTTCAGTTTCGGTTTTCGGTTCGGTTACACACCCTTATATATATATTTATATATATATATATATATATATATATATATATATATATATATATATATATATATATATATATATATATATATATATATATATATATATATATATATATATGTGTGTGTGTATCTATTGAGAGAGAGAGAGAGAGAAATAAGGGCACGGAGTCATAAAATAAAGAAAGTGGAAAAAAACATGCCCACCGGCTGGGATCCGAACCGACAGCACGGAGGTTAAAAAGGTCTTCTTTACCCCGAGCAGTCGAAGTGGCACTAGCTACCAGTTCCAAGCACTGTAAATAATTATCTTGACATAAATATCCAAGAAAGTGGCGGTAAGCACAGCCCGCCGGTAGCGGAGCGGCCATCGCCCCAGGCGCATATTCTGGAGGACGTGGTTCCCATCCGGATCCCATTCGGTGAGGACGTTTTTCTCCACTTTCTTTCTTTCTTACTTACTTTCTCTTTTTCTTTCTTTCAAAAAACTATATCTGCTTGAAGAAAAATCCCCTGCCACATTTCCTCTTTGCTTATACTTTGTCTTTCTTGACTGTCTACCCTTATTTCTGTCTTGCTTCAGCGAGCCCATCTCCCATTCTGATTTTCTCTCTCTCTCTCTCTCTCTCTCTTTTTATATATATATATATATATATATATATATATATATATATATATATATATATATATATATATATATATAACGCGAATTGAGATTTGGAAAATGAGGGGCTCGTTGAATTAAGACAGAAATAAGGGTTGGCAATCCAGAATGTCAAAGTAAGGAAAGGGGGGTATGCTGTAGGTCATTTATTACCGTTAAAACAGATATATATATATATATATATATATATATATATATATATATATATATATATATATATATATATATATATATATATATATATATATATATATGTATATATACCCATACACAGAGTGTGCCGCGCAGTTCCAAGAAACTTTATAATGAGTTGTGTCGCCGTCAAGGTAAGGGAGCGGTAGGCCCAGCTAAAAGGCCTCCTTACACTACTAAGCAGCGCGAGCGAGCCGTGCAGGATTCAGAATTGGGGTCCTAACGAGCCGTTTTAGAGCTTTCGGTGTTGCAACAACTTAAAGTGTAGTCGGTGAGTCCGCTCTGCTGCAGTTTATGTTGCAGCACAAGTTCGCTCTAATAAACTCCATTCTGTACAGAAACCGTGCTTCTCATCTGGCGGCGTGACATCTGGTGTAGATGTTGGCGAATGCTAATTAGACCGAAGCCTTGCCTCAAAATAAACTGTAAAAAGAACGTACGTCGACGAATTCATAAAAACAGAATGAGGCTCGCTGTCGAAAGCCGTCGAATCAAAATGCGCGGCTTTCGGTCTGCGTGAAATTACATTGGGGCGCAACCCGCCCTCCTAGCCAGAATAACCTATCTGAGTGGCGAGCACACTTCTCGATCAAGAAAGTGAAGGAAGCTCGCAGTAACGCGTAAGACTTGAAGGTAGCGAAGGCAACCTTAACGACAATCACGAAGGTTTAAGTCAACGATTGCAGCCGACTTGCTTTTAATTCGCTGCCTCAACGACGTTTCCCCAGTATTTGTTGCTACAAGTATGAGCTTCTTTCATTTTTTGGGGAGTGACAATCATTCGACATCACCCTAGAGGAGCGTACACTATGACGTGTCTTTCTCGTTTCGAGCAAGTGTTGCCACGATTACGGCGAACGCTGGGGGTTTTCTTTTTTTGCCAATCTTAGTCAATCTCTCTAAGTGGGTATGCAAAGCTTGACAAGCGTGCGCAGGGGACGCTGGGCGGTAGCCGCGAGGCCAGCGCTGACGTGCGCGCTCTCTGCAATTCCTTGGAGTTTTTAACTGCGGACACGAAAAATTGCGATTTGCTAAACAGCTTCGCTAAAAAAGATGGCCGGCGTGTTCTTTCACTGGTCAAAGCAAACAGACGCTCTGCAAAGCTAACTACTAACCTAGCATCTTTTGCGACACTATCTAAGGGTAGTAATCAACTATGAAGATTGCTTAGTTTGTCGGTTCTTCTTATCGGTGTTTTAAAAGGAGAAATTATCCCAGAATTTTTCGTATCACGGAAGGTTTGCGGGGGCTGCGCCAAAGCCGACAGAGCCACGTTTTACCCAGACAATCATGACGCCGGCTGCTGCGGACCTAGGAAATTTCGGTGCAGGACGTTTCGGTGTATGGACATTTCGGTGCGCAAACTTTCAACAGCGAGGCTGTTTAGCAAATCGTTATATTTCGTGTCCGCAATTAGAAATAGCAAGGAAATTCCGAGCGCACGTGAGCGCGTGCCTCATGGCGACCGCCTAGTAGTTAAAAAAACGAAAATGTCGAATGCTCGTGTATACGTGCCTCGCGGCGACCACCCGGCTGCTTTTGATCAGCAGCGCATTTTGGCAAGACAAGCATACCCGTTCAGGGATATTGGCGGCCAAGATTAGCAAAAAAAAAAAAAAAACTCCAGCGTTCGGCGTAATCGTGGCAACACTTGATTGGAACGAGAAAGACACGTCGTGCGCCCCTCCAAGATGATCTCCAATGATTATCACTTCCAAAAAAAAAATGAAAGAAGCTCACACAGATAGCAACAACGACGGAGTGAAGGTCGTTGCGGCAGCGAAGAAGCAGCAGCTCGGCTGCAATCGTGGCCCTTAAACCGTGAAGATTGTGGCCTGAAACCGTGGCCTTAGATCGTGGCCCTTAAACCGTGAAAACCGTGAAGGTCGTGAAGATGGCGCGCAGCTTGGCTACCTTCAAGTCTCACGCGTTGGTGTGAGCTTCCTTCATTTTTGTCGGCGAAGGAATTATCGGGTGCTTGCTTGTTTGAAACAGTCGTTATATCTTTATTTCATTATAACGTGCGTTATGGACAACAATAGAGCAGTGATGGTATTTTTAGATTGATGTCACGTTCATTTGACCAGTCGTTTTGGAAATTGAGCATTCGCTTATTTTTGTTTAATACCTCGTTCTGGAAGCACCTGTTATGCAGACAACTTATTCAATGCTTTTGCAATTTTTTTTACGTTTCCGACCAGACGTTAATTTATATTCGCTCCTTTTTCGTAGCGCAAATCAGCCGGTACAATTGATTAGCCGGTGCTTAAGATGGCATAATGCATTCCATAAGTAATTTTCTACACATAAAAGGCACAGTCCCGGCTGTACAAGGCAAGGAAAGCCGCTTTACAAACATTCAGTTGCCCCAAAAATGCAGAAAATCTTGTGAAGAGCTTTCTGCGGTCTGCCGTGTCATGCGAAAATGAATTTGCAAATATTGTTGCCGCCAGCTTTTCACGGACAAGCATAGGATATTGACAGCAGCTGCATAGCACCCGCGGTGGGTGAAGTAAAATCCAAGCGCTTCGAAATCAAAGCTAAAGGATTAAGGCTGTTCGCATGAACACTAAAGAAAAAAAGGATAAACGTAAGTAAATATCCCGCGTCAGTTTTTAACATGTTCTATTCAAAAGGGGTTTTACGCGCCGATGGTCCGACGTGGTTTACTGTTCGTTTCCGCGCAGCTCGGCACACAGATAACTCTCGAACGTAACAATCATATCCTCTTACGAAAAAAAATTATTAAAGCTGCAATGCTAAAAGAATTTCTGGGCCCGAAATGTCGCACCGAGACGTCCTGCACCGATATTTCGGCGCACCGGAATGTCCGCACCGAAACGTACCGCACCGAAATGTCCTACACCGAAATGTCCGGATCCCACATTGCATTGCCCCTTAGTTTAACGTGCCGACACGTGATATAAGCTCACCATATCACCTCGCCATGTCATTCTGTTATGCATTGAGCGATTTCACTCCGACATCTTCGCTCCGGCGCTCGGGCGGTGCCGTCACGGTCTCTCCCCTCCGCGTTCCCCCCGCGCGCTCCACAGGCTTCACTCGTAAAAAACAGATTTGGCCGGTCTGAGCCACCCGCGCTTACGCATCAAAATGAGGTCTTGCAGCTCAAGTCTGACGTGCCCGGAGCGCTGATGCGACAAGGAAACGCACGCAGGAAGTCACGCTTGAGTAGAGTACGTGGCGCCATCTATCGCTGCTTCGCCCAACTCTCCGCCAGAACGTGGGAAAACTTCGCGATTCTGCTCAGAGTCTCCCCCGCCAACAAAAATCACACCAAGCGGACAGCATGTACCCGTCTACAGAAATAAAGGCGGCTAACCCTTTAGAGACACATACGAATCCGTTAGCCATAAGAAAATACAAAAATAAAACACGGTAAAACACCGGCGACAAGGAAAGAACCCCGTTCCAGAAGAAAACGATTTCAGGCTTAGTCAGCGATAAGGTCCAGCACGACCGGAAACGAATTTCGCTTACTGATTTTTTTTTCTCTCGCAATTTATCGATTTGTTTACTTCATCTGTCTGCAATTCCAGAGACACGGAAAATCGAGATCGAAGCAACGGCGGCGCGCACGCTATTAAAGTAAAGGCATTGGGAAGAGGGCGGGGCGTTGGGCAGCATCCGCTCTCAAACTCCGATCTAGACGGCGCCGCAGCGCCTAGGCGACGTCACCTGTTCGGCGTCGACAAAAGAAATGAGGTGCCGAGAAAAGAGGCGAAGGAGAAGATAGGGCGAGGAGCGTGAACGATACGAAGAAGAAAACGAAACGGACAAAAGAATGTGGGAAGACGGAAATAAATGGTGCCGTGCACAACGCCGTCGAAGATCTACGTCTCCCCGGGGCTAGGGTCTGCCTATGCCAAGCCAGCCCGGGGAGCTAGCCTTGACGAGTGTAGTACAGCGTCCGAATGCGGCCGCGCAATTTTCCCTGGCCCTCGTACAAGGTACCGGGTTATTCTGTTTGAAGGCTAAAAAGTACCGAAAGAAAAGCAATAAAAGCCGAAAGCCAGATAGCACTGAAGAAAAGCAGTAAAAGGAACGAGATGTCTGCGTGTCTGGAAGCGATCGATACGGGGCTGTAAGGCTTAGGGATTGTAGGAAGAAGGGAAATAGTAGATGCCGTGAGGAAGGGTTGAACGCAGCCAGCCATAAAACAAAGGGTTCAGTCAATCGTTGGAGGTTTGTACACCGTGTAAGATCCCACCGCGCGGCCTGCCGGAACAGATCGACGAGACGCCGTTGTTTGACAGCGCTGCAATCAGGCGTCGGCATGTTGAATGATTGAGGAAAATAGGCCGCGGAAGAGAATGAAAAAGAGCAAGAGGAAGAGGACGTGCAGAAATTACTGGCGGCCGCCCTAGATGAGAGTCCATAATTGCGTGGAATGCGCTCGCCCTGGTATGCGGGAGGCATTCCCGCCGTTTTTGTGTCTTGGTGTTATTGGACTTTTTTGGCTTGCATTCACCTTTCCTTCTTACTTCTATATTTATTTATCTTATCTTCGTTTCAATGCAGTCCCTTTTACTTTCTTCGTCATCGTTGTCATCGTCGCCAGCTCCAAAGAAACCTCTTCGCGTCCTGGTACAGTCTTCTGCAGTCTACAGTACGTCCCCCTACATGGACATAACCGTGCACAACCAGCTACAAAAACATGAAGAAGAAAACAGCGCACCCTTGAAGAGCTTTTCACAAAACGCAACAGTGCTGCCCCCAGCAGGATAAACTCGCCAAATCTATTGCCCATGAAAGCCCAGCGAACAGTAATAGGCGAAATGTTTCATTCGGTATATTCATGTAAACTATACAAAATCGTGTAGCATTGCTTCGGCGGAGTTTACTCTTCCACAATTATAGGCACCACCGATTCCACTAATGATGCTGACATGAAGTTAACACGCTAAAGCGAAGCCTATGTCGCGTAACAGATTGCACTGGTATCGCTGAATACTAAAAGAACAGCGGGGAGAACAGATTGAAACCTTGAGGTACACCCTGTGACTTGAGTGTTTATTTCTGTCTTTTTTTTATTTCCCTTTTTAGTTGTTCTTTGTTAACATCTGCGACCATTGTTACTTTTTAATGAAGATGCTGCGACCTTGATACACGCCCTTCCTCACCACCGCCACCCTTACGTATTGCCTTCGGGCGTTCAAGGATGAATAAATGAAATAAATGAAATACATAGTCCTTTACAAACTGTTTGGTTACACTCGGGCCTTGGTTCTAAAAAACCCGATATTACGAATTCCCTGAATTAATCGGGATATCCCCCCCCCCCCCCGCAGTTGGCCATAGGATTGATGCAGTCTCTCTGATACGAAGTTGCAGATTTAATAAAATATTTGTTGGGCTTGGTGCGTTCTTTAAATCGAATTTAAACTGTATTACGCTAAAGGAGAAAAACTGTGAAGGTGTGCCTAACGGAGGACGCGAATACCATTCAATAATTTTCACTGCCAGATAAATGCTTGCGCCATCTTAACTACGCTACTAAAAAGCTTTCGTAGAGGTCGCCAAGTAAACACACCGTGGAAGCTGTTACGATGAAAGACAAAAGTTTCCATACTGATTATTCGCAACGTTCTGCTTTATTTTATTTTAGTTCGGTTTTAGGGGCGAAGCCCCGTAGGGGCTGGGGCTGTTGGCGTCTCCTGTCGTCGTCGTAATCGTCGTCTCGTGTAGTCACGGTACTAAAACACCGTTTACACCTCGCGCAAGAACGTAACGCGTACTAAAAAAGCCCCGGGACACTCGTTTACGCCTCGCGCTAGACAGCTTCGTGCTTAAAAGATAAGACAATTTTACAGCAAAGCTCTATACCTTTACCTCCCAACGGTTTCATCTCCGTTCGCAAAAACGCCAAGGCCCCAAGAATTCACTTATTCACTGCATGTTTCGCCCCCCCCCCCCCCCCCCCCCCCGCAGGTTTCGCGTTAGTGGAGATGGCCCGGGATTTTTGCTCTTAGTTTACCGAATTGAGTGCGGGAGGAAACCAATAACGACAACATTATAGGAGCGGGCCCAAAACTTTAATAAACTACGAAAACTTACGCGTCGAGTTTGCTACAACCACTCGCGACCGCTCTCCGCATCGAACTCCCGGGCCACGCTTTCATCGGCAGTCTACAAAAGACCCAATTCCCCACATGGACCAACCGCGGTGCAGCCGCCTGAATAGAAGCAAGACGTTTATTTTCAGCGATGTTTGCCTTGAGACGCTGGCCACTGTGCCGTGCCCAGAGACTGACCAACAACGGAAGGTTAAAAGTAAGACCGGGAAAACGGAGTCGATTTTTACGCGATCGATATAGCAGACGACGTTCGCGTAAGGAAAGGAGACCGTATGGATCGGACACGGGCATTCAGCACCTGTTCAAACGGTGAGCGCAGTTTCGCTGTCGGAAAGATATGATTTCTAAAAGAGGACACGACAGTCTCGGTGTTGTTGATTACATCTACTAAGGTGTTTTCCAACGACACTGACCCAGGCGCCAGTGTTGCAGAATGGCCAGTCCCATTCCATTACAATTCCAGTCTGAGGAATTAGCGTTTTCTGCAATTCCATTGCTTTTTTTTCCGCAGAATGCCAAAATTGTGCGCATTCTCACGCATGGAATGGCCGGGAAGTTCAACTTCATTCCTGTAACTCCTCAACGTATTAAACAACCTACAGGTGTCTGTATCCAGTCCGTAACCTATGAATGCAAAATGGGATAGCCCTAAGATAGCACACCTGAGGAAAGTTTCGAAGGTTCCACTATCGAAAACTGCTGGGCATGATAAAATTCTTGTCAGTGTTCTCCAAGTGTCTCCACCCAAGATTGGACCTCATATATATATATATATAGCGAATCAGAATAGGAAATGGGGGGCTCGTTGAAATAAGACAGAAACAAGAGTTGGCAGTCAAGAAAACCTCGGAAAGCAAAGGGGAGGATGTGGTCATTGAAACAGATAAAGAATCTGAAGGTCATGTGTTCGGATTCCACCTGGCGGGCATTTTTTCTCCACTTTCTTTCCAAATTCTTTATCTGTTTCAATGACCTACCACATCCTCCCCTTTGCTTTCCGAGGTTTTCCTGACTGGCAACTTTTATTCCTTATATATATATATATATATATATATATATATATATATATATATATATACCTCGTTATCTCGAAGTAGTAAAATCCGGGAAATATTTCGAGATAAGCAAACAAAGTTGCGCGAATTACCCTGCAATATCAAGTTCACTGCAAAAAAGGCGCTACTACTTATCAGCTCTTCAACAGCAGCTTTTCAATCTTGCTTTTCATAAATTATTGAAAGAGAAAAAAAACATGACAAGGGACGTTCACCGGCTGGGCTTTTTGGCACTCCAATTTTACTTGCAGAAACCATCGTAATTCTGGTCTGCTTTGCGGTCGCACTCTATCGGGCCTAGTAAGGAGTCCTCTAGCTGCTTGACGCATTGCATGAGCCGATCTTTTCCGCCGCTGCACTCAACCTTATTTCGGAGCTAGCGCAACAAATTCCTCGTTTCGGCAGATGTCGGCACCTCTCGAGGAGGTTCGTCGTCGTCGCCGCCCCCCGTCTTCGCCGTCCCCTCCTTCTGTGGCCATTTCAACGATTTCGGCGTCCGTAACTTCTTCTGTCACGGGCACATCCCGCTCGCATAGCGCGTACTCCTGAAAGGTCACGTCGCTTTCGGTGGCACCGTTATCAGTAAACTTTATCACCTCTTGGCAGAGTTCCTCACAATTTGTGAATACACCGGTCAACCGCCAAATTCAAATTCAACGGTCCGCGGCGGCGAAATTTTGCGTTCCACTCTCAGCCAACATTTCGAGATATCCGCAGTTTGGCTCAAAAATACTTCGAAATAAGGGGCAACAAACACATGGGACGTACGGCAAATGGTTCGGTACCGCAGAAAATTTCGATTTAGCCGATTTTTCGAGGTATTACTGTATATACATACACTTTCTTCACTTTTGCTCCACTTGCTTTCTTTCAAAAAGAAATCTGCATCTGTTTCAAGGATAATAAATTACTTACCACCCTTTCCCTTTGCTTTCCTTGGCTTTTTTAACTGACACCCTTATTTCTATCTTAATTTACCGAACCCGTGATTTCACATTCTGATTCGCCACATGGATAGCGAGGGTCTCTGTTCTGGCAGTGTAGGTGCCACAGGTATAGCTTAAGAGGGTTCAATGGTGGTCGATCACTCTCCGCATTTCGTAGACACTCGAGTAACGGCCTGGGGGTTATAAAGAAGGTCCCCTTCGGCCTGAGTAGTCCGAGTGGCGCTGGCTACCACCCTCAACAAACGCAGGAAACAATTACCGTAACATAAATACCCGAGAAAGTGGAGGGGAGTACGGCCCCGCCGGTAGCGTTGTGGTCATCGCACCAGACGCGTATTCTGGAGGTCGTGGGCTCAGACCCAACCCGGCGGGCATGTTTTTCTCCGCTTTCTTTAAAAATAAATCTGCATCCGTTTAAGAGATAATGAATGAATTTTCCCTCTTGCTTTCCTATGCTTTCTTGAATGCCAACCCATGTATGCAAACACACACACACACACACACATATATATATATATATATATATATATATATATATATATATATATATATAGCGAATCAGAATAGGAAATGAGGGGCTCGTTGAAAATAACACAGAAATAAGGGTTGGCAGTCGAGAAAACCTCGGAAAGCAAAGGGGAGGATGTGGTAGATCATTGAAACAGATTAAGAATTTGGAAAGAAAGAAAGAAAGTGAAGAAAAAATGTGAAGAAAAAATGCCCGCCAGGTGGGATCCGAACCCACGACCTCCAGAATACCGGTCTGGTGCGATAACCACTACGCTACCGGCGGGGCGGTTTTCCCATTCACTTTCTGGGGTATTTATGTTAGGTATGTTTTGTTTCCTGTGCTTGGGGGTGGTAGCCAGCGCCATTCGGACTAATCGGGGTGAAGGGGACCTTCATTTTAACCCCCGGGTCGTGACTCGAGTGTCTACGACATGTCCAGAGTGGTCGACCAGCTTTGAACCCTCTTAAGCTCCCTTTGGCAACAAGACTGCCAGAACAGAGGCCCTCGCTATGCATGTAGCGAATCAGAATAGGAAATGAGGGGCTCGTTGAAAATAACACAGAAATAAGGGTTGGCAGTCGAGAAAACCTCGGAAAGCAAAGGGGAGGATGTGGTAGATCATTGAAACAGATTAAGAATTTGGAAAGAAAGAAAGAAAGTGAAGAAAAAATGCCCGCCAGGTGGGATCCGAACCCACGACCTCCAGAATATCGCACCAGACCGGTATTCTGGAGGTCGTGGGTTCGGATCCCACCTGGCGGGCATTTTTTCTTCACTTTCTTTCTTTCTTTCCAAATTCTTAATCTGTTTCAATGATCTGCCACATCCTCCCCTTTGCTTTCCGAGGTTTTCTCGACTGCCAACCCTTATTTCTGTGTTATATATTATATATATATTGTAAGAGGCCTTCAAGAAGACGTCGCTCGTTGATAGAACAGAGAAGACAGGACAGACGCCGTTTATTTGGCGAACGCGCAGCCAAGCAGAACTTGCCCCAGGGATGATAATGATCATATACAGGTGAAGATGAATCATTACTGGAAAGGATGACGGGAATGATGATTACACACAAGATTGAAACAAGTGAAATATTGTGCCGCGGAGAACTACAGTGTACACAATATATATATATATATATATATATATATATATATATATATATATATATATATATAGAGAGAGAGAGAGAGAGAGAGAGAGAGTCTGAAAAGATACATTTACCTTGCTACATTTTCTGTATAACTCTGAAACGAACTTATTTTGTACTCTGAAGAAAGGGAGTCCTCTCCCTGAAACATCAGTAAACTTATTTCTATTTTCTACGTCTTCCTCGTTTGTCTCTGTCTCTACTGACCTTATCTATATATATATATATATATATATATATATATATATATATATATATATATATATATATATATATATATATGGAGAACTGACTGTTACCCACCTCAGGTTGGTGAAGACGGCTCAATTGGAAACATGGGCAGACGCGTCTGCATGCGTACGAATGCCGCTTGAAAAACGCAACTGACCTCTATTTTTTTCAGCCCAGCGTGAATTATTCAAACGCGATTGATGGACAACCCTGCCATGCAAGCGGGCTAGGCCAGTTTTCTTCCGCGAGATCGCCACAGGAACGCAACGCATCACGCGACGTCGTACCGCAGCGTGCCCAGGATACGACGAAAAAGCTTTCATTTGAGCGATGCAAAAAAGAGTCAGGGTTTTGCGGTACCGGCGCGGATAATGCGCAGCGGAGCGTGGGAGAAACAAAAAGCACGCGCACACGGTTGCCGCGGCGAGCCAGAGTCAAAGAGTCAAAGAACAAAAAGTTCGCTCGATGGTTCCGGCCAGCGGGACACAATCCGTGCGAAACGCAAGGCTGCGCTTAGCCAGAGAGCCGCTTCGCCGCCCGTGACCGCATGCGTATCGAGCCGGCAGAGACGTCTCATTCTGTATTTGGCTGTTTTGTTGCGGTGGTTGTTGCTCTCCTTTCGCCGTGAATGTCTTTCTCCAAATTTCGTTGTTTCGTTCTCCGCGGACAACTTCTTTTTGTCCTTCTATCTTTCATGTTTTCATTTTGTTTCGCGTTCTGTTTTTTTTTATTCTTCCCATCCGGTTTCCTGCTCTGTGTATAGACTGCCCTGATTCGTTCCATGGTAGAGAACTTATTCACATGCGCTCTCCTGCCGTCCTATTCAATGTTCATGAAGTTCATTCTGCCCTTTTTCCGGATTTATAATTCTCTTTCTCTCTCCCATTATATATATATATATATATATATATATATATATATATATATATATATATATATATATATATATATATATATATACATATATATA
The DNA here is from genome assembly GCF_048455015.1 of Haemaphysalis longicornis. NCBI lineage: Eukaryota > Metazoa > Arthropoda > Arachnida > Ixodida > Ixodidae > Haemaphysalis > Haemaphysalis longicornis. Next base: position 53,045,882 of record NW_027526385.1, on the reverse strand, counting down.
GAAATAAGAGGTGGCAGTCAAGAAAACCTCGGAAAGCAAAGGGGAGGATGATGTGGTAGGGAATAGATAATTCAATGACCTACCACATCGTCCCCTTTGCTTTCCGAGGTTTTCTTGACTGCCAGCTCTTATTTCTGTGTTATTTTCAACGAGCCCCTCATTTCCTATATATATATATATATAAACCTTAATAAAAACATAACTTTAATCCGATGTTTAGGACGGTCCGAGCCCGAAACGTCGAATTAAAGTTCGTTTTTATTGCGCCGACTTTTCCTTTTTACCATCAGCAGCTATGCCGTTTAATTATACCTATATATATATATATATATATATATATATATATATTCCCGCGAGCCGTTATTTTGTCTCGTAATCCTTCAAATGTTTTTTTTTACATTTGTAGGAAAAACATTTATCAGCAAAAACTCATTGAATGTACTAAGACTAAGCAGTAAAATATTTTGTAAGATCTTTAGAAATACCCAATTTCCTCCGCAACGCAGATTCGTGCCATTGGTGTTAGTAAGGGCAACACCGTAAAACTACTTAATAAGAATCTTGCGGGCTACTTCAAAAAGCAGTTTGATATCCAAACGGGCGAGAGAGATAATCACAAATTTAGAAAATATAAATATTTTTTTTTCTGTTCGGGGTTAAATTTCGAAAAATCCCCTTGAGTTAGCCCTCACGCCATAACACAATGTACTCCCGAAATGACCTTTGAACGTGCGAGCGGAATAATCACGAACAGGAGAAAATACAATTTCCCCCTTTTCCTCGGTTAGAAGTACAATTTCGAAAAATCCTCCCCTATGCCACGACAGAGACGTACTCCCAAAATCTCTGGGTTTAGCAGTTTTAGTTGGGCGCTGATGAGTCAGTCAGTGTCAGTGGGGCACTTCTTTCTATAGGTATAGATTATACTTCGGCTGCCACAGCTTTAGCATTTACGCTTCGTCAGGCGCTTCTCGAAGCCAGTCTGGCGCTTCAAGGACTGTTCGCACTTCAGTCGGTTTTCACAGGATGCATGTTATTTTACTTGGTCCGCACTGATAATCCCCAATGGGTGCCAAAAACAAGAGCCATAGTCCAACCCCCCACAAGCCACGCGCTGAATCGTGCCGCGTGCCGAATAATTGCCTTTACAGACTATTCTGGCTTGGCAGACACTCCTTTTTAATTCGAGGCTGACGACGCAGAAGAAGAGGAGGCGGCTATTGCTGAACCACATACCTCATTTTTCTTCCTGAATCTACTTTCATATTATACATATTTAAAAAATTCTGTTGGGTATTTTCTTTTCTAAATTTTGGGATCTAAAATAATATAGGTCACATCCTCATTAGGCACAAAACTTCTTGGCCAATCCCCCGCGTGGGTATGTGCCATTGTGGGAGGCAACCAACCAACCAACGAACCAACCACACTGTCAACTCCGTGAACTTCTCCAAAGCGTCTCTGGTCAATCCATTCCTGAAAGCCCCGATATGCCTGGCGAAAAGGTGAAGACCCTGCAGAAGAGGAGAGAACCCAGCCTACCGACGGTTCATGGCAAGCAGGTGACCATGCAGAGGCCACAACTGGGTCACGCTTCGCCGGCTGACCCTCGCAGCTCCACCCGACCTGCGAGTTCCGAAATGAAGACGCCACCTCCACAAGCATCAGGCTCACCACCTGAGCAGAGCATTCGTGGCGAAGTCGCGGTACCGACGCCGCTCAATACCACGGCTCGACCATTTCAGACCGAGGCAACGGCAACGCCGGAAGATGTGCGGCCGGCCAGCAGCCCAATGTCGCGCCCCCGGAACTCAAGTGCGGCCCTGGAAGAGCGCAATCCGACAACCACTGCCACAGGAACCGCGAGATGGAGATTCTGGTCTCGTGGAACCATCGACGACAAATCTCGCGGAATCGGCAACGTGATGCAAACGAAGCGAAGCGAACGCACCGAGCAAGTTTGCCGGCTGCTGTACACCGGTTTGTTTGCCACATTCCTGGTCCTCTTCACGTTCTTCGTTTGGCACATGTTCGCGCCGACCAGGGACCTCCGCGTCCGCACCTTGGACGGTATCATTCCTGGTTCCTTGCATGAAGTTGAGGGGAGAAAAGTGTACACGTACCTCGGCTTGCCGTACGCCACTCCGCCCGTCCGGTTTCAGAGCGCCGCGGCACTCCACCACTTCCGGCCTAAGGACGTTGTTCCCGCCCGACCCCACGTGAGGTGCCTTCAGGCCCCCTTGAACGACACCTCGTGGCCGCTCCCGCCTCCCGGTAGTGGCGAAGTGGTGTACGACGAAGACTGCCTCTACCTCAACGTGTGGAGCCCCGTTCCTCCATGCGACTACATGAGCAGCACGTGCAGCAGCGCGGTTCCCGTCGTCGTGTTCATGTTCAGCCTGGGATTCGGTCGGGGAGGCGGTGACTGGTACGACGGCTCTGTGCTCGCCACCATGGGCGGAGTGGTCGTGGTGGCGCCAAACTTCCGTCTCGGACCGCTAGGCTTACCCATGACGAGCGCAACCACCGAACCGACGCCGATGCTGTGGTCTTCAGACCAGCTGTTGGCGCTGAAGTGGACGCGGGACAACGCCAAACACTTTGGTGGCGACAGTAGCTGCATCACGCTCATGGGCGCCGGGGGCGGAGCATGGACCGTCGGCGAACTGCTGCTGTCTAACCGCGCAAACGTTCGGGATTACGTGCGGCGCGCGATACTCCACGGGGAATCTCCGCTACGAATGTACGAGACGCCCAGCGCAAAAACCGTGGCCAAGGTGCTGGGCTGCAAGCCTTACTCTCTGGAGTGCCTGCAGAGCGCGGACGCTTCGTTGCTGGACGACCTCGCTTCCCGCCACTTTCTGGGGCCACCACCTAACCTAATGTTAGAACATCAAAGTACGCCCCTCATTCACGGGGACATCCTCCTGGGCTTCGCCGCCGGCCGTGGAGAGGCGCTGCTCGCCGACTTTCTCAATGACTTTGCGAATGGCAGCGACCTGAGCATCGACGAGTTCAAAGCAGTGCTGGAGGAACACTTTAATTTCACGGCTGATGAGGTAGCCGCGCTTGACGTGTCCAGGAAAGACGCCTGGCCTACCTTTCTGGAAAACCTTCTGATCCGTTGTCCCGTCGAGCAGTTCAGCGATGTCGCGCGGAACATGTTCAGATCTTACGGCTTCGTCTACGTGGAAAACGAACAAGAGTCCGATTTGGGGAAGAGAGCAATACCTCAGAACCCGCATCCGGAACTTGACCTCATATTTGGAGTACCAATCATACGTCCCTCTAGAGAAGATACTAAGCTCAAAGAGGCGAGCCGCAAGTACGTCCATGCGTGGTCCCACTTTATGAAAACCGGGATGCTGCCCATGCCGGGCGGTAACTCCTGGCCGCCTGTTATAGAAGAGTCGGTCGGCACGGCCGTTGAAGTCGTCATCAACGCCGCCATGAATATGACCGTGCCTCCCAGATTTGCGTCTAAGACCTGTGAGCAAATCCAAAAAGCATTGCGCAGGTACCTCCAAGAGGACAACGCAATCAAAATGTCTGACGACGGCCACCACGTGCACGAGGCCTCCATTCATTCGCCTTTCGGGGGAAAACGCTGGAAATAAAGGCTTTCTTATCAATTTCAGTAACGTGACTTATTTATTTTCGACACTAGACTATCCTGCAGGCAAGGCGGCACGGCCCGTTACGGTAGACAACGCGACGCGGTACACGTAAGGCAGAGCCGTGTCCATCTTTTCCCCACTCATAGAAGCGTGAAACGTACCGTACTTACCCGATTCTAACGCGCACCCGATTTTTCATGGCAAAAAAACCCGAAAAAACTTGCACCTCCGATTGTAACGCGCACGGAACTTCGTGACCCAGACAAACGAATGCGAGAGAAATGGGCGATTTATTTCCCGAAATAATCTCACTCATCTCACTCCTCGACGCTTTCCGCTGACTACAACTTCTCGTCCTTGGTGCCGTGAAGAGCGTTCGCGATGCCACACTTCTAAACGAACGTTCAACCATGGTCGATGGGATCGTGGTCCACGCCTCGCACGCCCATCCCGCGAGCTTCTCCAGAAGCGCACGCTTCCGCAGACTGCTCGTTTTGAACGCGTGAGAGCCGCTGCTGCCATTGCTGTTATCAAGCGCGGAAGTGGAACGATTTGACGATTTGTGTGAACGACGATAGAAACGCCTAGGTGCCTATGCTTCCTGCGTTCGAAAAATTGTTGCTAAAGGCTTTGGCGCCATCTTGAGATGGCGATGGGTTGGACGAAATTTTCGCTGTTTCGGCAGTTTCGGTTTCGTATCCCATTCTAACGCGCATGCGATTTTTCGGCCTATTTTTCCGGAAAAAAGGTGCGCGTTCCAATCGGGTAATTACGGTACCTGATATGCGTTATCTTCCTTGTTAGGCTGCGTCTAGAGTGCCGTCCGACGGTACTACAAGCCCTCCACTATATCGACGTCCACGGCCACCGGCGTTTTGTACAAAACGCCGTGCCTGGCACTACATCGTTCTACCGGACGTGAAGTAAGGTAACCTAACCTAAACTAACATAAATTGATTTAACGAACTCAAATCAATCATTTAAAAAATTCCCCGCATTTCCCCGAGGGGAAGAATGTGAAAGTGCGAATGCACGAGTTGAATTTGCGCGGTTCGGTAATGTTCGCGAAAGAGAGATCACACACACACACACAACTACAAAGAAAGAAAGATGCATTTATTCACAGACACCTATTTGTGTTGTCGTTGTACTTGATTGCTAGAGCGGATCTCAGCTTTGAAATTTCGTGTCAGTACTCCTTTAAGCGGGTGCATTAGCCCTTCTCACGCCCGATTCTTGGCCAATCCCCCACGTGGGTATGTGCCATGTCAGCGGCCAGGCAGCGCGCGCCCATCTCCCCCCGTTGCCAAGGAAGACGAGGAGATTCCTGGCCAATCCCCCACGTGGGTATGTGCCATGTCAGCGGCCAGGCTGCGCGCGCCCATCTCCACGTGCGCGGACATCGCCGGTGGACGCAGCTTCAGGGTCGCTTAAGAAGTGCATTCGCACTTAAAACACCAAAAACTCACTTAAGACATGAAAATTATAATTCAATTTAAAGGTGAAAAAATTCAAGCTAGGCAAGAGCCACTCTCGAACCACCGGCCCTGGCATCAAGAAGCTATGACGGAACCCCTACACCACAACGACAAACTCCTGAGGCAGGACTATGGATACAGTTTTAAATATTCGAACGTTGTCTGACGGCTGAGCTAGAGTGCCGTATAGACACTGCGTTCCTGTTATATGCATACGTCACTTTTTTCAGCACCTCCCGCGCCCTCGGCGACGGCGACGGGCGAGAGTCCTTCGTTTAGTCTTCACTTTCTTTATTCCTTTCACTCTCATCGACTGTGCCTACCTGTTGTACGCTTAAATAAACAATAAAGCAAAAGCAGTGTCAATTGTACGGGCAAATTTTTTTAAAATTTATTTCGTTCATTTGGAGGAATAACAGTTATCAGCAAAAACCAACTGGATGTACCGTGAAACACATACTGGAGGATCTCAAAATCAATTTGCTCCGAAATGCAGATTCGCGCCATTGGTGTTAGACCAAAACCGTAAAACTACTTTTTATAGCATCTTAAAAGCACTTCGATATCTGAATGGGTGAGCGAGATAATCACGAATTCGTCAAAAAACAATTTTCCTTTTTTCTTCTGATGCCGGCACAGTTTCCGAAAGTTCCGCCTTAGTGAGTCCCTACAGGATGAGATAAATAGATAAATATACTGTGAAAGTTTCTGCACGAGAGACACAGTGGCCGCACCCATATTTACACCGATGGCTCTGTAACAACGAGAATCCAAAGAGGTTGCGACGAAATTGAACAGACTGCGAAAAAATGTCTGAGCAGTTTTTTTTTTTCTCATGGATGATACTCATGTGCTGAAAAGTGAACTGTAGTCATCTGATTCAGCGCCCCGTTGTACGTGAGACGTTTATTGGTTTTACTGCTTGTACATAGTTCATTTGTCGCTTTCATTGTCATGTCCCATACCTTCCATATACATTCCTTTTTCTTTCTGTCCCCAGTACCCTCCCCACAGAGGGAAGTAGCAGGCCCAAGATCAATTTCTCAGACCGACCTCTCCTCCTTTTCAGTAAACATTTACTCTCTCTCTCCCTCTCCCTCCCCCCCCCCCCCCTCTCTCTCTCTCTCTCTCTCTCTCTCTCTCTCTCTCTCTCTCTCTCTCTCTCTCTCTCTCTCTCTCTCTCTCTCTCTCTCTCTCTCTCTCTCTCTCTCTCTCTCTCTCTCTCTCTCTCTCTCTCTCTCTCTCTCCCGTAACAACGTCTGGTTCTGCCAGCGAAGTGGTTATATTGTGACTGTGGCGGCGCCCCAGCAGCTTGCGTCGTCTGCGGCCGCAAACGGGCACGCTCCAGGAACGATGACGCTGGGGCTGAGCCACGAGTGGCGAGTGCTGACCACGCGCTGGCGGTGCGCGCTGGGCACGAGCGTGGAATAAAGCGGGGACCCCAGTTTGGGTCCAGGGCGCTGTAGCGTGCAGACGTGTGTCTTCACTCCTCTCTGTCGCTGTCGCGACATTGGTGACCCGGACGTTGCAGCGGAGCCACGTACTCAGAATGGACCCTCCCCGCGACGCCAGCGGTCCTTCTGTGTCCTCCGCTGCCTCTTCACCTGGCATCTCCGCCGTCGCTTGCCGTTTGCCCCCCTTCAGCGCTAAGCACCCCGACGTGTGGTTCCTTCAAGCCGAGGCAAGTTTCCGAGTGAGTCACATCACGTCGCAAGAGACCCGCTTCAACCATCTACTACAGTCACTGCCTATTGAGATCGCGGTTGAGGTTCGTGACATCCTTGCCAACCCGCCTACCACGAACCCTTACGACACGTTGAAGGCTGCCATCTTGAGCCGCACGAGCCCTTCGGAACGGCAGCGTTTCCAGGGGCTGCTTTCTGCAGAGGAGTTGGGTGACCGTCGACCTTCGCAGCTCCTTCACGAACTGCAAACCCTGCTCGGCGACGCACCTTCTGCCACGGACTCCCGTTTGTTGAAGGAACTTTTCCTGCGTCGGCTCCCCTCTTCTGTGCAGATGATCCTCGCGACTGCTTCTGACCTTCCCTTATCCGCGTTGGCCGCGCATGCTGACAAGATAATGGAAGTCGCCACGTTGCATCCGCCTTTGTCCACGGTGGCATCCGCTCAATCTTCCGGCCATACCACCGTGGCGGCGCCTGCTACTCCTTTGCCCTCACCGCTATCCGACGACCTCGCCGCGCTCCGAGAGCGCATGCAAAACTTGGAGGAGCTTGTCGCCTCGGCTGGTTACAGCTCGCCGCCGCCTCGCAACCCTCGAGCTCGCCGGTTTTGCCCTTCTCGCCGTACCCCGTCTCCGCAAGTATTTCGCCAGGAAGGCACAACGCGCCAGCCACCTCAACACCCTGACTCATTGTGCTGGTACCATCGCCGCTTCGGTGCAGCGGCGCAACGTTGCACCCGTCCTTGCGGCTGGCCGGGAAACGGGATGAGGGATCGTTAACGGCGGCGACCGATTCCCAAGCCAGCGACAGTCGCCTTTTCTACATCACAGATGCAACCAGTGGTCAACGTTTCCTAGTTGACACTGGTGCTGAAGTGAGTGTGCTCCCCGCTAATTCCTGTGACCGCACTCAAGCACCACTGTGTCATCTCCAAGCTATTAACAAGTCCAGCATTCCCGTGTACCGAAAAAAATCCCTGATGGTAAACATCGGCCTACGCCGTGCGTTCCGCTGGATTTTCCTCGTGGCCAACGTGAGTCACGCCATTCTAGGAGCCGATTTCCTTTCGCACTTCGGCCTCCTGGTTGACATGGCCCGAAAAAGAATCCTGGACGCCACAACCGGCCTTTCTGTCATCGGCAAATCGTCTCCAGTCCATCCGTTCGCATTCACGCTTCTTTGCGACCTACCTTCTCCGTACCGGGAATTGCTGAACGAGTTTCCTTCTCTGACTGCCCCTCCAGACTGGACAAAGCCAGTGAAGCACGACGTCGTTCATCAAATCATCACCACCGGTCCACCTACGCACGCCGTGGCGCGTCGACTGGCTCCAGAGAAACATAAAATCGCGGAACAGGAATTTCACCACATGGTTGAAATCGGCATTGCTCGCCCGTCATCGAGCAACTGGTCCTCGTCGTTACACATGGTCCCGAAGAAATCAGGAGACTGGCGACCCTGTGGTGATTACCGCTCCTTGAACGTGGCCACTGTACCCGACAGGTACCCCCTACCTAATATACAGGACTTCACCAATAACCTCAGTGGATGTACCATCTTTTCAAAGCTTGACCTCCAAAAAGCCTACCACCAAATCCCCGTAGCCCCGGATGACGTCAAGAAAACTGCCATCATTACACCGTTTGGCCTCTTCGAATTCACTCGGATGCCTTTCGGGTTACGCAACGCAGCTCAGACTTTTCAGCGCTTCATAGACGTCGTCCTCCGTGGTCTACCTTTTGTTTTCGCCTACATAGATGACGTTCTTGTAGCCAGTTCATCGCTATCTGAGCACCTGCACCATCTGCGGATAGTTTTCGAACGCCTAGCAGAGCATGGCCTCATCCTTAATAGCGACAAGTGTGCGTTCGGGTTGCCGTCGTTGGAGTTTCTCGGTCATTTCGTTGACTGCAATGGAATTCGCCCTCTGCCAGACAAAGTGAAGGCCATAGTCGACTTTCCCCGACCTGAGTCCTTGCGCCAACTGCGCCGTTTCCTAGGGCTGGTGAATTATTACCGACGGTTCATCCCGGAATGTGCGGCCATTGTTCAACCTCTCGAAACTTTCCTTCAAACTCCCAAGTCTCCCGAGTGCAGTCTTGAATGGTCTGAAGCCGCTGATCGCGCATTCACTACCATCAAGGAGCGCCTGGCCTCTTCTACCCTCCTCGTGCACCCGCGCCACAACGCTCCCACAAGCCTGATGGTAGATGCTTCCCACTGTGCGATTGGAGGTGTACTTCAGCAGCACATCCGCGGCAGCTGGCACCCGCTCGGTTTCTTTTCGAAGAAGCTTTCTCCCACTGAGCAACGGTACAGCACTTTCGGACGGGAACTCCTGGCGGCATACCTCGCTGTGAAGCATTTCCGCTTTTTCCTCGAAGGCCGCAGCTTCGTGATCTTCACTGATCACAAGCCTCTTACGAACGCTTTCAAGTCATCGAAGACTACATATTCTCCCCGAGAGACGCGACACTTGGCGTATCTTGCAGAGTTCACGACGGACATTCGGCATGTCAAGGGAGTTAACAACATTCCAGCCGACGCCCTTAGCCGTATTTCCGCCATACAGCGCTCCGGTTTCACTTCTCAGGAGTTGGCCCAAGCCCAAAGCGATGACGAGGAGCTCCGAACTCTACGTTCTTCAAACAGCTCCTCTCTGCAACTCGAGGACATTCTATGCCCTGATTCGGGAATCACCATCGTTTGCGACATTGACCCGGTCTCAGGCCGCAGACGGCCGTACCTTCCTGCGTCTCTCAGGCGCATTGCCTTCAACTCTATCCACCGTCTCTCTCATCCTGGAGTTCGTGCCTCACGGCGCTTGATTGCCGAGAGATACGTCTGGCCGGGCATGAATACTGACGTACGCGCCTGGGCCCGTTCCTGCCTCGCCTGCCAACAATGCAAGGTCTCTCGGCATACCACATCGCCTCTGGCTACTTTCCCACTACCGGACTCAAGGTTCTCCACAATTCACGTGGACCTTGTTGGCCCACTACCACCATCTAAGGGCTGCCGCTACATCTTGACAGTGATCGACCGTTTTACCCGCTGGCCGGAGGCTTCTCCAATCGGCGATATTACGGCTGAGACTGTTGCTTCTACGCTTATGTCGACGTGGATCGCCCGTTTTGGCGTGCCGTCGGAGATTATCACAGACCGTGGCCGCCAATTTGAGTCCACACTCTTTCGACGCTTGACATGCCTACTCGGTGTTACTCACCTAAAAACAACGGCCTATCATCCTCAAGCCAACGGCATGGTCGAGAGGTTTCATCGTCAGCTCAAGGCCTCGCTGATGGCTCACGAATCACCTGAGCAGTGGGCTGATCACCTTCCTCTTGTGCTGCTAGGATTGCGCACTGTCATCAAAGATGATCTTGGTTGTGCCGCATCCCAAATGGTCTACGGCACGTCTTTGCGATTACCGGCAGACTTCCTGGTCCCTCCACAGCCTCAAGACAACCCTTCCTCTCCTGGCCCATCCTACGTAAAGGATTTAACCCGGTTTTTCAGCTATATCCGTCCCCAACCGCCACGGCCGTGTTCCACAAAACCCACTTTTATTCACCCAAGTCTTTCTGTCAGCCAATACGTTTTCATCCGTGTCGACAGTGCCCGCCGGCCACTTCAACCGCCCTACACCGGCCCTCATCTCGTCATTTCACGCGGCGAAAAAACGTTTACAGTTCGCGTTAACGGCCGCGACACTGTCGTTTCCATCGATCGCCTCAAGCCCGCTTTCACCGAGGCCGAACCGCCTGCCTCCGACACCACCATCCACCACTCCACCCTAAACACCACCACTCTCCCCTCCGTTCGCAGCCCCACCCGTGAACATCCCAGCGCAAAGACTGTCCGTTTTGCCGACACTCCGTCTGAAGAGGGGGGGGCTATGTGGCGGCGCCCCAGCAGCTTGCGTCGTCTGCGGCCGCAAACGGGCACGCTCCAGGAACGATGACGCTGGGGCTGAGCCACGAGTGGCGAGTGCTGACCACGCGCTGGCGGTGCGCGCTGGGCACGAGCGTGGAATAAAGCGGGGACCCCAGTTTGGGTCCAGGGCGCTGTAGCGTGCAGACGTGTGTCTTCACTCCTCTCTGTCGCTGTCGCGACATGACCTTTTCCGGTCTGTCCTGGAAGCAGCCTTTCTATCATTGGGGCGTACTATAGCGCCGATTTAGTTGGCGCAGTCGAAAGGGTCGTCTAAGTGCGCATGCGCGGTACACTCAGGGACATGTGGTCATGTTATCAGGGCTTTGAGAATGAGAAGGTATACACTGGCAGCAGAAAAATTGCGTGTCTGCACTAGCTTAAAAGCCGCAGAAACATGCATTTCTATCAACTGGCGGTGATGGCACTGAAGCCATCGCAAGTTCTCTTCCAGTACGCTTACTGCACCCTCTCCCTACCCACCCCAGTGTTGTCAGACTGAAGGATAAAAGTATTCCCAAGTTGGAAGAAAAGCGGAGCTCTCACGTAACTCACGAGTAACACAAGTTTGGTGTGGATGAATTGTATACAGTGACTTCTATGACTACCGCCTGCAGCGAACAATGTACCCTCCTCCACACAAAAACCTCACAAAAGAGCAAGAACACCACCTTCGATGCATCCAAACCAACCCCTTTCCCCACCCAACTAGAGCCCACATTCTGGCCCCCACCCTCTACTCCTCGGAATGCCTCTTCTGTGAGGCTCCGGGCACGCTTTACCACATTGTGTGGGGCTGCGAGAAGAACCGCAACCTCCCCCCCCCCTGCCCTTCCCCTCCCCTGAGCACTGGGAGAGAGTACTGTCCAGCTCGGACCCTGATGACCAGCTTTGGCTGGTGAGAGAAAGAGAAAACGTTTTTTGTGAGAGCGTTTACGGTGTTCTTGTAGGAGTGGCTCCCAGGCTCAAGAAGCCGGACGGTCTCAAGGGGTCCTGGAATAAGGACTCTTCCCCAAGGCGAACTGCTTTATAGGGACGTTTATTCCTCCTCCTCCTCTATGCCTCCAGTGAAGCAACCAAAAGTTAGCGCCGTACTGATCCTCTTTTCGCCTTCTTGTGCCTATCCTGATAGAGTTATTCTCAACGACTGTCATCCGCAAGTGGTCATGACACACAACACTCCAGCTAGAACTGCGGATGCCGTCTGAACTTCACAAAGAAAATTGGCTGCGTATCATGCCCTTGCGTTGCGAATGTCGACAAAAGACAACAGCCTTTGTCGACATTTGCCAAGTAAATGCCTCCCTTCGCTTTCCCGTTCACCTCTCAGCTGTTACTCATCCACCGCGCTCCTCCCAAGGTAAAAACACTAAAGGTTTGCTCAAGTCAATTTAAATTTACCGCGTTCCACTGCTACAGGCGGGGTTCCTCGATGCCAGCGCTTCAGTGCGGCCGAGACGCGCGTTAATCGAGGTGCCCTGTTTCAACTTTTATAGAACCACATTGCCCTGCTCCACCAGCGTTCCAAGCGGAACGTGGAACCTATCTAATGGAACCTTTCGTTGCTGTTGCCGTGTGGTTTCTCAAATGCCGCCAGGAGCGCGCGGGCAACAGTAGGCGACGGTTTTCTGCAGTTGATGTAGTTGATCATTTGCTATCGCAAAAACCAAGCATCCTTGGATTTTTTTAATAAAAGAACACCGCGAATATAACCCATGTATTGATGTTCTACCTTATATTTGCGTAATGTCTTGTTCTTACTCAACAATGTTGACAACTATGGACATTGACACCGGACTTGGACGTTTAGCCAGACAGACAGATAGCCAGACAGACAGACAGACAGATAGGCAAAACATTTCTACGTTTAAGTAGCCCAAGAAAGATTTAAAAAAAATTCACGCATCTCCACTAAGTGAATCATGACGAGTGGGCGGAGCACTGGGGATCGTTCTTACCGTAAATCACCCGTGGCATTGCCCACTCACGCGTGTAAATGAGTGACAACGCGTGTGTACAGTATATACAATTCCAATCCAATCCAATCTAAGTCAATCCAATCCAATGTGCCTCGCGCATGCGCAACACTGCGTACACGAACTCCAAAGGACAAGCCATGGACAAAGCGAGGTCCTAAGGTGCTTCGCCCCTAAAAAAAACAAAAAAAACTAAGGTAGTGCTGAAAGCAAGAACACTAAAGACGCTTCCCCAGCTCGGATCCCCACTTTTGAACAATATCGCTGTTTTGCGTATAGCTAGCCAGCCTGTCGTAACAGCTATCCAAAAGAACCCCAACAGCAACAAAAATGGAAACTGACAGGAGCTCTAGCGCGCGAAATTTTAAAGAAGAGGGAATAACAAATACCGCGGTCATGTACCAGCGGCTGCGAAAGCGCAAAGCGGCAGAGAACCGAAGCCACGGTGTCTCGAATCAACATAAAAAATGAAGAAGCGGAAACGCAACAGAGTGGCCGACGGAAAGGTAGGACGGCACTTTTCAGCCTTTCTTCCCCAGGGTTGACGCACCACTTTAAAGAAGAGTGAGTGGCGCTCGCAAAGACGTCTCCAGACAAGTGGAGCCTGCCATGATTCTTCCGCCGAAACCTCTTTACTCGTCCCACGTTCTTCTTCTATTCTTTTTTCTTCGTCGTGAGAAGAACCCCGCAAGAAGATGCCGCGAGCTCGATGCAAAAAGCCGCAACTCCCGAGCGAATTCGCTCCGCTAGTTGCGTACAGTTCCTAGCGGACCAGAACTTGCGCGCCAAAAGTGCGGCGCCTCCGAGGCGAAATATTGTTCCCCAATTTCGGAGTGCTGCGTAACATGGCAGCGCCCTAACTTCTGCGGCCGCGCGTGCCCTCCCGTCTTCTCCTTCACTCTGAACTGTTGGTTCTCGCGCTACTTCTTGTGAATAGGACCCTGGCGCTGAGTTACGGCCGCCGGTTAGCGCGCGAACCACGGTACCGCGCTACAAGGCGGCCTCGACGGTTTTTCGTGGTTTGCCTACGCATATACACGCCCGTGTGGCTGTCTCCCGTTGAGTACATCGATGCCAACTACATTCTTTCGGTCACGTCTCCGAATTCCCAACACTAGTTTTTTATAACAAGCCTCAACAAATGACGTCACCTGTCTCTCGACCAATCAGGTGTGCAGAATTGCACGATCACGTCTTTGATGCGGAGCCTGCGAGAGCTTGGTGGTGCCTGGGGCTGCTGTGCGCAGAAGGAGGAATAACGCGGTGGCTTTCACCCGCACACCTGCCCCCCCCCCCCCCCACCCTCCCCGCCACGCGGACGTCGTTCCTCAAGGCGCCTTCTCTGCGAGCCGTTTCCGGAACGGCCGGTGCAACGGCGGTAGAGTGGCTCCTGCGCATCCTCCATCGATCGATGGCAGAAACGTGTTCAGGCATCCTTTCCGGACCGCGCGCGCAAGTTGAAAAATAGTGCCCCGGAGATATTGTGTAAGCCAAGGGGCAAGGGGAAAGCGGAGGGTATATATATATATATATATATATATATATATATATATTTCTGGGTATATGTGCGAAGAAAAGCGAGCCATCAGGATGGATCAGGAACGCCAAGGATGTTACGTGAACACGGGAACAAGAAATTGTAGGGAAAGAAAAACAATGAAGTCAGTACGCACCCCTGCAGGCAACCCGAACCCTAATTCTTTCGATTATGCATCCGACGCTCTTGACTGGTGTGCAGGGGCGACTCCATGACTCTCCATTTTTTATGGTGTCATTGGTGTGTATACGTGCGTGTGCGTGTGGAGAGAAAGACAAAGAGAGGAGGTGGCGAAGACAGAAACACGTCTTCACTACTCAACACTGTGTGGTGGCTTCCAGTCCTAGGGTGTCGGGGATTGCAAAAGGAGGTGGGAATGGAGAAACGGGTCATGAAATCCTCGACGAGCTCGAGTTTCAGTGACAGGGCCACGTGCCTGTTTCAATTTTCCTCAATCTTCTCACAACACAATTTTATCGCATTTTATTTTACTTCATCCAGGTATTTCGCAACACTTTTCCCCGGAGGATCTTGCACAGTCCGGCGCGACAATGTCGGATTGCCTCACTGGTACACCTAATATTACAACACACCAATTTGTAGGCCATAGCAGAGCAGCCGACTGGGACCCATTACTTCGCACAAGTGGAACTACGCGTGTCTCAGGCAATATATCCCCTTCACAACTCACCCATTGGCAAACAAATGTTCCATTGTCGCTCGAAGAGAGTAACGCGAGACCCGCCATTACCCCCGTTGTCACTGCTTTAGCGCCGACACGATTTCAACATTGCGAGCGCTGTTGTCGTTGTCGTTGCAGTTGCCGTTGTCGTCGTTGCCTTAGTTGTCGCCGTCGCTGTTGTCGTTGTCGCTGTTGTTGTTGTTGTCGCTGTTGTTGTTGTCATTGTCGTTGTTGTCGTTGTCGTTGTTGTTGTCGTTGTTGTCGTTGTCGTTGTTGTCGTTGTCGTTGTTGTCGTTGTCGTTGTCGTTGTCGTTGTCGTTGTTGTCGTTGTCATTGTCGTTGTCATTGTCGTTGTTGTTCTCGTTGCTGTTGTTGTTGTTGTCGTTGCTGTTGTTGTTGTTGGTACTGTTGTTGTTTTGTTGTCGTTGTTGCTGTTGTTTGTTGTTTGTTGTTGTTGTTGTTGTTGTTTCTGAGCGGTCTAGCTGCTTCAGGCTCACGGAATCTTCATAAGCGACATAAGTCTACTACGGAGACAATAAAATTTACACCCATGCGCATAAGCGGGAACCATAACAATTTCTTCGTATCGTTCGAAACTCGGCTGAACAAATATATCGAGAATATGTCCTCGAGCGTCTCTCTACTGCAGAGGAACGGAGTGAACAATAAAATGAAGGAGGTTTCTTTCCCTTTTCACACCACTCTTTTCTGAAAAGGCAATTTCAGCGCAGTCCCGTTTCCTTATCCGTCGCCTCCGGCACTTTATCTCACAATTTATTTGTGTATGCCTACATTATTCGGCAATTTTTATGAGAGCTAAGCTCATCGCCCTGCTACTCAGTCCTCCCATCGATGCCGTTACACCGACGCGAAGGTTCTCGCCACCCGACTCTAAAGCTGGGTCCGAAATTGTCGATGCGTCACAAAAGCTACCGAAATCGGCCATCCACGTCCTTCCCGTGAAGGGGATTTCCTCGAGCGTTACAACCATACGGCAAAACAACACAATAAAGTCATTTATTCGATACTTCGAACTCGCCGAGTTAGGCTTAGGAGAAGTTGTAGTAGTAGTGTAGTAGTAGTAGTAAAAGTAGTAACTTTTATTGAGAGAAGAATGGCCTTATGGGGCCGTCGATGAAGTGGGGCCTTATTCGCAGGCCCCAATCTTGGCCAGCACCTCCTGTCCACGGGCCGCTAGGTCCACGTGGACGTTACTGGAGGGGCTGGACCGAAAGATCTCCCATCGGTCTGGGGTATGGGTAGTTGTGGTGTTGGTGTCTTTAGTGCTGTGCATTCCGATATTATGTCTTAAGGTTACTGCCGTTAGGTACAAAAAGGGCATATGTCCGAGTATTGTTGGGGATACATTTTATGTAGTAGCGTAGGGTGTGCTAAGGATCCCGCTTGTATGCTACTTTAATATAGACTGATCTCTGCGGTTAAGGGTGGGATGTGGCTCTGGAAATTTCTGTATTTGTTCCCTATACATTATAGAAGCAAAGATTTGTTTTCTGGGTTACACGGAATGCTGCTTACTCGGCCAGTCCTCACGCCTCTACGCCCGTTCATGCGTCCGTTCGTAAAGCCTGTCTCCTCTCTCCATGGTGCGAAAGCAGAACCAAACGTACGGATAGCTACGTACAACCGAAAACCGGACATATGTAAGAGATGGCTAATACCAGTGCCACAGGTACACGAAAAATGACCTTAAGTGTTTAAGGTCTTAAGATACCGAAGGACATTGTGGCGGGCCATGCTACACGCGAAAACGCAAAGGCATTAAATGTGTTACGCATGATATTGATAATGACCCAAAAGAGAAATGCACTCATATTTCAGAAGTTTTTAACGAAGATAAAAACGTCTAAAAGGGTTAAAAATGTTTTTTGGGAAAGAAAACGTTGTGAGGAATAGTGATTTCTAAAAAAAAGTGGTGTGAGCCGTTTTTAAAAGTGGCTTCAGCAGCTTCCGTCGCCTGCCAGTGATAGCCAAATCCGAAAAATTCAAAACGACGAGTAACACGATGCTTTGCCTTTTGCCACTGATTTAGTGAACTTTATCTTCTTGACCACTTCGCCACAAAGAGTGCAGAGAAAATCGTCCTATTTCGAAGTTCAGCTACGTTTCCTCGCCAACACACTAGTGCTGAAAGGTCTGTCGGTCTCATTTGGCGCGCATCGCGTTCGAGAGTAGGCAGATTTAAGGAGTTCGTGAAGGCCAATGAGTCTTGCGGAACTCCTTAAAAGAAAAATGACATTAGAGCAAATGGCATTAGATTTTTACGTGTAGCAGCGAATTGATGACATTGAAATTTAGGGCATCAACCACATGATGTCATTTTTGTGTACAGTGCTCAGCGATTGAAACGCGATACTCGGAGCGCGTGGCTGCCGTTGCTTGTTGCGCCACAGGCGAGCGCTTGTGAAAGCGAGCTGGCGCATTGTGGTATACGATGAGGGTGAGAGCGTTCGTGACGCATGCTTAGTGCATCCGGGAGACAGCCCTTCGTGTGTGGTTCTTGGCGGCGCCATAGGCGTGCTACATGCCATGGCTCCAAAACGCTGCGATTGCGTGCCGTGAGCGCCACGATAACACATCGCGATAAATGCGCATTCAAATTATTCTTATATAACGCGCGCGGTGCCAGCTCACCCAGCTTCGCGCGGCGCGGCGCGGCACGCAGGCGCAGCGTTTTGAAGCCATGGCATGTAGCACCCCCATGACGCCGCCAAGAACCACAAACTGAAGGGCTGTCTGCCGGATGCAGCCAGCATGCGTCACGAACGCTCTCACCCTCACCGTATACAACAATGCATCAGCTCGCTTTCACAAGCGCTCACCTGTGGCGCAACAAGCACCGGCAGCCACGCGCTCCCAGTATCGCGTTTCAATCGCTGAGCACTGTACGTGTGGCACGGGTATACTTGAATAAAGCAAAAAGTTTTTTTTTTCTCTATCCGCGCGCAAAACCGCACCTTAACGGAAGGGGTTCCGTTACATCCCGAAACCAGTTATACGGAAGAGATTCCCATTTCGGTCTAGGAGAGACATTTTACGGAGGCCCTTCCGTTTAAACCCGTTTTGAAGCACAGAGGAAGAAGGAGGCCAAAATATAATCATAGCAATCGCGGCAACGGGCTCAATGAACCCTTGCGCCTCTCCGTAGATCCCCTATTCGCAACGGTCAAACAGTCCGGACTTTCCCCAAAGCCGAACGAACTCCACTTCCCTGTAGTTCATCTTCTTTCTTTAACGACGTCCATTAACCCCTCAGCGAGGCTCCCCATTTTAGGGGCGAAGCCCTTAGGGGCTGGGGCTGTTGGTGTTTCCTGTCGTCGTCGTCGTCGTAATCGTCTGCTCATGTCGTCACGGTACTAAAACACCGGGAAACTCGTGTGCGCCTCGCGCTAGAGGGATTCGTGCTTCAAAGACAAGAGTTTTTTACAGGAAAGCTCTATACCTGTACCCCCCAACGGTTTCATCTCCGTTGGAAAAAACGCCAAGGCGCCAAGAATACACTTATACACTGCATGCTTCGCTCCTCCCCAGGTTTCACGTTAGTGAAGATGGCAAGAGTTTTTTTTTTTTTTTTTGCTATCCCTTAAAAAGCCTATTCAATAAACCAACGTCATGCCCATTCGAGTTGAATTAGCTAGAATATAGCAACATCTTGCCTTGTTAAACTTGAAGCATTTATGCGCAAACATGATGATGTTTTATAAAGTTTGGGGATTGACGGGCACAGCCACACGAGAGGCTGGATGGTGTAGATCCCACTCCACTAATTCAGTTTTATCAGTAACAGGGTAGAGACGGCACTTATAAAGTCGCAGAAATTCTTCTCCTTACGACTGCATTGAACGATCTCACAGGAAATCAATTCTTTGCAGCTAAAGTTCTGTATGGAAGGCGACCACGCCCTCTCCTCGCCGCCCGCTGCTCGATCCAGAAACTCGATCCAGGAACACTTCGCTGAGAGCACGTCCGTAATTAAGGAATGACAACACTATATATATATATATATATATATAATCAGAATAGGAAATGGCGGGCTCATTGAAATAAGATAGCAATACGGGTTGGCAGTCAAGAAAACCTCGGAAAGCAAAGGGGAGGATGTGCACAGGTCATTGAAGCAGATGAAGAATTTGGAAAGAAAGAAAGAAGGCGGAGAAAAAATGCCCGCCGGGTGGGATCCGAACCCACGACCTCCAGAATACCGGGCATTTTTTCTCCACTTTCTTTCATTCCAAATTCTTCATCTGTTTCAATTACCTACCATATCCTCATCCTCCCCTTTGCTTTCTGAGGTTTTCTTGACTGCCAACCCTTATTTCTTATTTTTATCTTATATACACACACACACACACACACACCCATATATATATATATATATATATATATATATATATATATATATATATATATATATATATATATATATATATATAGCACCAGAGTGTGCACTCATTAACAAATGAACCCCATTTCGTCGGAACAGGGGGGTTGGAGCGCTACCAGAACCTTTGACAGTGAAGTCGGGGCAAATGTAATT
The DNA here is from genome assembly GCF_048455015.1 of Haemaphysalis longicornis. Lineage (NCBI taxonomy): Eukaryota > Metazoa > Arthropoda > Arachnida > Ixodida > Ixodidae > Haemaphysalis > Haemaphysalis longicornis. The sequence goes on along the minus strand of NW_027526385.1, from coordinate 53,026,419 downwards.
GTAATTGCCTCCGCAGGACTTACAGTTCCTCGCCCTCCATGACGAACAGACAAGCGCTGACACCCGTCGACGGCACAACCTTTCGGCGTCACCCCGACCGTCGCACTTCAGCCTCAAACGCCCGTAGTGTCAGTAGGGCCACGCGACGAAGTGTCTTCCAAACCAGTCTCGTTGCACTCGCGATCGCCACCCGTAGTTAGACTCGGTAACAGCACTGACGTAATGTCACCGAAACTCGCACCTGTTTCCTTTTCTGAGCGCCGTTACAGCTGCAGCGCTCGCTTGGGGCGCGGGTTTCTACCCACTGCGAGTAAGGGTAACACTAGGTCGTTCGAGTGTTACTTCGGTTCTAGTAGGAAACACATGGTGAATGCACCGAGGCCAGAGACATCAGGAGGATTCGGACAAACATCAGTCACGGAGAGAAGACGAGCCCGAACTGGAGCGGTGTCGGCAAAGGCGACCAAAGGACCACACGTTGCCAATTTGAGCCCATGGCGGTAAGCGATAAGGGGACACAAGCGTACTTTTACATTTACGACCGACAGCGGGCCTCAAGTGACTCCGCTGATAAATTCGTTGCCGTCGCGACCCCGACATTTAAAACCATGTCACATACGAGCACACCGAGGTTCAAGAAAACAAGAGGTAATAAGGGCAACCTTGCACAAAAACGAAGCCGGGCAATCTATCGCTTCCGAGCATTCTGATAGCATTGTGTCCAAATTTTTGCGCGTTCCTCGGCGAAAAAAACAAAAACTGATGACTGAGCAGTCGTATTTTGCAGCCCCGAGAGGAAAGATCCGTACGCAAGCACGAGAAATAACAAAAAAAGAAGTAGAGAAGAGAGAAGAGATCGAAGCCTGTTGCTATTCGTTCCGGAGATCGATCGAGTTTTATGGGTAGAACAAATACAACGTATCCGAGCCCGTTTTTATTGCCGCTCGTTCTTCGTTGCAGGACCTACTGGCCACGAAAAACAATAGAGGAAATACAATAGCACATTTTGATGTTCCGGAACAAGTAGTGCACAAATAAAACGAAACAATGTTACTTCTGATAAGTTAGTGATCGAATTAACCGCCTCTTGCGTGCCCGAACGTTCAATTCAGGGACTGGTGAGCCGCGTGCATACCTCCGAAGATACGCAATCACGGTAGATTAAGGTGAGCTAGAACAAACACACACACACAAAAGTGAACCTCTCATATATTTGTATTGTAATCACGATAACCCGATCGGTTTGTCGCCCAAATTGTTCCAATACCGAAGCAGCTAACTCATACATTTTAGTTTTCTCGAAACCGTCCAAGCTCTGATTCAACCATGCTGACAATAGGGACGAATGTACATTCGTAGACAACTGAAACGCAAACACGAGAATATGAACCAGAATACAGAAAAACGCGATTTTTTTTCAGTACAAATGAGATTGTCGGGTGGGTTTACTACACTAACAAAGATTGAAAATGTGACTTTCAAAATACACCACTAGCGAGCCAATATTTTATCTCCACTACCCATATCCCTTGATTTGGCGTGTTCCGGTTCATATTTTTGTTTTCGCGTTTCATTCGTCCGCGCGTACGCCTGTACAATAACGTATCATACGAGAGAGCTAAGAGCTCGCCAGCATTGAGGCGCTGTCAGCTGGGAGAGATATTAGTCCCGAGCGAGACGCCTACAAAGTACCCATTTCTTATTCATTCTTCCTTTTTTTCCCCAATAGTAGGGAGAATGCAGGAGCGTGTTAGCGGAGGCTCATTCCACACCATGAAACATGAACCGGTCGGCAACGACGCCCGGCGCGTTGCAAAAGAGCTAGGCAAACAGAAGCAGCGAGATGAGTTATTCACTCGAGTGGATTTTCCAAGCGCGTTTGCAATACATACGGGTTGTTTGCCCCCTCTTTTCCGATTTCCATCTCATTTCTTTTTCCGTTGTCGGGGGTGACGAACGCTTCAAGGCGGCGGTGTAAGTGCAACGCTATTGTTGGGCGTGAAACATGGGTACAAGACCCAACAATATGACACACGTGGCAATGTATTCCGCTCAAAGAGCTCTTTCTATAGGACGAACAAAGTAGCAAGAAAAGCTTGGCGTAAACAGCGCTTGGGCGGTTTCAAGCGGGTACCTTTCATTTGAGATCGCTTTTTTAACGTAGGTAAGCGACCCTGGTAGTCAGCGCCCAACTTGTAAATGTCATAACTTATACGTTACAACTTATAACTTACAAAGCACAAATGCTCGCTACATATGGTCATTATATTTATTAAATTTTGTTTCTTATGGGTACAAGCCCAACAATATGACAGATGTGGCAATGTATTCCTCTCAAAGAGCTCTTTCTATAGGACGAACAAAATAGCAAGAAACGCTTGGCGTAAACAGCGCTGCGACGGTTTCAAGCAGGAACTTTCATTTGAGATCGCTTTTTTAATGTAGGTAAGCGACCCTGGTAGTCAGCGCCCAACTTGTAAATGTCATAACTTATACGTTACAACTTATAACTTACAAAGCACAAATGCTCGCTACATATGGTCATTATATTGATTAAATTTTGTTTCTTATGGTTACAAGCCCAACAATATGACAGATGTGGCAATGTGTTCCTCTCGAATAGCTCTTTCTATAGGACGAATAAAATAGCAAGAAACGCTTGGCGTCAACAGCGCTAGGACGGTTTCAAGTAGGCAACTTTCATTTGAGATCGCTTCTTTAATTAATGTAGGTAAGCGACCCTGGTAGTCAGCGCCCAACTTGTAAATGTCATAACTTATACGTTACAACTTAGAAAGCACAAATGCTCGCTGCAGTATGGGCGTTATATTCCTTAAATTTTGTTACTTTTATCTTTCACGCTTTGTAGAAATGCACGGTGTTTCCATGTGATCAGAACAAAAGTTTATAGCATTTTACTGTTTTGACGGTGCTGTTTTTGGAGCATTTGGTAATTACCTTAAGAACGAAGCTACAAGTGTACCAAACTATGCGGCCTTCCCTTGAACACGAAATTACTGCGGGTACAGCCACGAGCAAAAGTTTATGCGCCAGGAAAATGGCAGTTTTAGGTTATTTCTCTTCCGGTAGCAGCCCGACAAAGTCCCGTCTGCATGCGAAATGTTGATTGATTGCCGGGTTTAACGCGCCGACGCAACGCAGGCGATGAGGCGCGCCGTAGTGGAAGGCTCCGGATTAATTTTGACCACTTGGTGGATCTTTAACGTGCGCCGAAATCTCGTACACACGGGCGTTTTTGCTTTTCGCCTCCATCAGAAAAGCGGCCGCCCCGGCCGGGAATCGAACCCGCGACGTCGTGCTCAGCAGCGCAACGCCTTAGCCACTGAGCCACCGCGGCGGGTTGCATGCGAAATGTCCTATAGTTACTTAAGTAATGAAAAATGCCACACCTAGTACCCCGGGCTGCCAAGATTGCTACTTTCGTGGTCCGTAAAGTTTTGCTCTTGGGTGTACATCAATGTTCAATCCACACTTTACGACCCATGCCCCTCTATGGGAGGTCACTCCTGCCAAAGTACCGGACGCCCTTGTGGATTACGCGATAAAAAAAAGGTTGAAGAAAAGTACGTTGCCGGGAAAAAAAAGTGTTTGAAGTTCGAGAAGCACAGAGTAAAATATGTTTTGAGATGAGGTTGTCAGCAATGGATCAACGAAGGTGGGCAGCCAAGGTTTTTAGGAACCTATACTTGAAAAGCGTGGACACGCAGTGGTTAAGGAAGACTAGAAGGCTAACGATGAAATACGGAAAGAACAGTGGAGAATCCAAAATAGCCAAGGTAACCAAAAAAGAGGCAAGGCAGATTGAAACGAATAAATGGAGAGAAAAAATGGAAGCTAAAACGTCGTTAGCCATTTACAGGGCTGAGAAATTGAATCAGAAAGGAAAATTTCTACGATAATTCCCAGGGAAGTGCTTTGCTTTTCGAGGCTGGAGCAGCTTGTTTGCGAACTAAGAGCTTTGTGGGGAAGTATTCACAAAATGATGGGGTATGCGTGGTCTGCGGAAAAGAAACAGAAACAGTTAGAATGCGAGGGTATCCATCCAAATCTACATGAGGGAAATATTCAGCTTCCAGAAGCCCTAGGATCTAAGGGTATCACAGAGGAAGTTAACTTCAAGGCTGTCGAGGGGACGAAAAGAAGATTAGAATGCTGGTGGACGAAAAGCAGAGAGGGGAATATTGCCTAGGACAGTTACCAACTGTAACAGAAAAAAGTATTTTGTGCCTAATAAGCTTGTTGTGCCTGCCCTAAAGCGCTAGTATTGAACAAAGAGTATAAAACTTAGGCATATTAGTCCTTTTTGGTAACATGGCATGTCATACATGTCATCACCCCGCTTCAAAAGGGAAACCAATCATCATCATCATCATCATCACCATCGGGTTTTTCTAAAGGTTTCGCATTCACAACTGCTTAGGTGTACGTCTTCCGATTTTAAAGCGACGCTTTTTATTCCTCACTGATGGGAACCGCACAGTCGCCAAGACGCACAGCAAGAAAGCCAACATTACACAATGCGTTTCACAAACGACGACGACATTAAGCCAAGGCACGTCAAGCGCCTCAAGGAAAACACGTTCCCCGTGGCAGGAATCAATCCTGTGTCTCTCGCGTTATGAAGGCGACGTCTATCTGTTCCCGCCATTCTGACACGGTCGGAGCAGTTTGGATTTAAAACAGAGCTTTCTCGGTGTCGCTGATGACAACCGTCCCGTCATCAAAACTATGTGTATCCCTACAACCCCACCGACGGACGCCTGAGCGTTTGAGCCATCGCTTTCGTTATACGAACGGGCGTTAGCTTTTGTTTTAGAGCCAGCAGCCCTTTGGCGGCCGTCTCTGGGCTCAGCCGCGTTGTCAGCGTAACCGAGTGAACGATGGCAAGACCTGCGAGTGAAAGAAAAAGCGAACGATGAAAGAAAGCAACGGAGGACAGTGTCGCGATATTTGGAGGGGAGGGCGGTTCGCCGACAGCACTCTACGAAATTGTACGGTGGGGGAGGGGAGGGGGCAGTATGCTGTGCCCGCACGAGGCGCTCGACGGCGCGACGTGAGGGGGGCGTGCGCGTGACTATGATGTGCGTTCGCTTAAGACGCACTTTGCGGTCCCTTCCTGAGACGCACTTCGCGCCGCCGACGCAGAGGCTCATCATGGCTGCCGTCGGGAGAACCCACAAGTAAATGCTGCCTCAGCGCACTGCTGCTGCGCCCAAATATCACTTTAGGGAGTATCGTAATCGCCAGCCAATTTTTTTCTTCATGGCTTTACTTTCGCCTCCGTGAGCACCGCGCGCCCCACCCCTTCAACGGTCGGCGCGAACAATACCCGGCTGACGATTCGGTGTGACTGACTTTATCGCCGCTAAAGCGTCCATGCAGCGTTAGAATTGCGAAGTGCTGCCACCGAGGCAACGCCCGCCCGTCTCCCGGCCCCGATAACAGTGACACGACGCGTGGTTGAGATAGAACTCAGACAGACGAAAAAGAAAACTAGGAGGGGCAGGCCGCCGATACGAAGCCTGAGTGCTCTTTCGAAAGCCGGCCGACCCGCGTTTGCCTCCGTAGGCAACGGGTTATAGTCAGCCAAGAATCTGCGGGCGTGACAAAAACTAGACACGTTTCGTTTTTTTATATATATATATATATAAAACAGTCTGAGTGTGAGTTACTGCGGCGCCGTCTAGTTGAGGTTGCAAAAGGTTCCAACACCTATACGTCATATTCGCCTTCCATTTGCTTCTTCTTCGCTGCAGCAACGACCTTTACTCCATCTCTGTTGCTATAGCGGCGAAGAAGAAGCAAATGGGACAAGTAGAACGAACGAACGGAACGCGCACACCTAAACTAGGCGCCCGCAGGTGCGACGCGTACCCTATCTCGTGTTCTGTGCCGAGCAGGTGGCGTGGTTTCCTCTGTCTACAGTCACAGCCGAGTAGCTAAGCCATTTGACTGCCGGCTAGTAACTCACGGTCGTAGCCGAGTGGGTGAGACGACTGACTAACTCTGTTCATCTACTTGACACAGGTTCGGATCCTGAAGTGACTTCTTGTCTTTATACTGTTATACTGAGTTTTGTGAAATGCCAAAATCAACAAATTGTTAAACAGCTTCACTGTTTTAAAAAAACGACGTCAGGGTCATAGTCTCAGACTCAGTGTGAGGAAAAGCGTAAGTGGACAAGAGAACGGAGTTCTAGAGAGGGTAGAGAAAGCGAGGAAAGTCAGGGAGGAAATTGAAGGTTTGGAGACTTTATTTGCCTGGGAAGCGCGCGGTAAGGGAGGGCTACGGATAAATTAGACCACCTTATGATCTTTAACGCATGCCTGTGTCTTTTGGCCTGCGTACGTGCGTGCGTGCGTGCGTGCGTGCGTGCGTGCGTGCGTGCGTGCGTGCGTGCGTGCGTGCGTGCGTGCGTGTGCGCGGGCGGGCGATTGTGTGAACGTTGTTTTTGAAAGCGCTTGTCTTTGTTCTAGAATTTCGTATATCATTATAAATGATGAAAAAAGCTGCAGGCAGAATTTTATTTCACTCCTATATTTCGTTCCGCGCACCACGTTTGTTATCTTCACATATCTTCTGTATGTTTATAAATATATTTACACGCCCACAGTACCCTTGTTGTAGGTAAAGTACCCCTCAGTAGCCCTTGGACAGACGTACTTAAACAGTGCAAAACAACGTGCAAAAGCTCGCACACAAATGAAACGAAACTGAATGCGATTAAGTAATGTCGAAATGCATTGCCCCGTACTTACAGGGCAGGTACTGCTGCGATAACACTTGTTTTAATCGCCTTTCCTGCAGCAGTGTAAGCTATGCGACACTCAATTATTCCGACTATGGACAATGGTGCGCGTCATCGTGAAGTGTTGCGATAGCGTAAATAACGCCGTTCCGGGTTTAGAAGGGCCGCATTAAGGATGTAAATTGGCTACGGCGAAGCAACGTCCATTGGGCTGTTTGCGAGGAAATGCTACATCACCGAGAGAGCCTGAATTCTCAGCCACGTTCTCAAGTCTTCCAGCAATGATGATGTCACTCAACCGATGTTTTAAGCCCAGACGGTGCTCTGAGTTTGTTTTTAGCGGTTGATTGTGACCCCCGTTTTATACAATGCGTTAGTGTTCGTGCAACGCAAATTCCACCCTGCTTTCTTTTTGTCTGTCATGGAAGGGCCTAATTCTATGAGTGGTTTTAGCTTCTGGAGCTTCGTTCACTGATTCGAGTACGACGCCTTTCTTTGTGTGTGAATAACACAGTCACGTACTGATAAAACGCTTCCCAGCAGTTAGTTTTTTTGAGCGTGTCCAAAAATAAAACATTTAGCTTTAACCCCTCACTGTTTTACAAAGATGCATTACGGGTTTTTATGAGTCTCACAGAAAAAAAGAAATATATATATATATATATATATATATACATATATATATATATATATATATATATATATATATATATATATATATATATATATATATATATATATATATATATATATATATATATATATATATATATATAGAGAGAGAGAGAGAGAGAGAGAGAGAGAGACGTTTTACAGAAAAATAATACAACGTGTGGGAAGCCCACCGGTCAATCGTACTCCGTTACAGTGAACGGCCCGAAATTAATAGGAAGGCTGGGATGCGGTCATACCGAAGCGCTGGTGCTCTGACACATGCTTTATGACTTGGGACGCATACGCTGAAGCAGTAAACGCAGGTTCACTTAGCAGGTCCCGTCATGCGATTAATTTATCGCCCATTCATCCAGAACGAACGCCGCGGTTGGTGTTGCGTGTGTTACCGCGCTTACGCGAAACACGATTGCTGAGACGGCAGTCAGCGGCAGGTGATGTCAGCTGTGGAACGCTCGGTTGCCTCTCCGGCAGGAGCTGTGTCCGTGTATGACTGTCGTGCATATATGCTAGACGGTGCACAGACACCTTTCTCTCTCTCTCTCTCTCTCTCTCTCTCTCTCTCTCTCTCTCTCTCTCTCTCTCTCTCTCTCTCTCTCTCTGTTCGTCTGTCTATATACACCAAGTGACTAACTTTTTCTCCGTGTATGATTGGGCTCCTATGAGGCTTCTGCGCTCTCGCTAGGGATCTGGATGACGGTTTTGAGGTTTGCTTGGTCGAAACTTGGTCTCAAAGACCCGTTCGAGGGAGCACCATCTTTGAGCTTTGCCTTTGCGTACACGCCTCCGGATTACGTATTATCTTATACGAAGGGTTAATCACAGCGTGTCCTAGAAGCTGCATCAGCGAACACGTTTGTTGCCTCTGAACCGAATAAGCAAGTCAGTTGGCGCAGTGACGCCTCAAAAATGGCAGAGCAAAAAAAACGCACGAGTAAGCATTTGAGATGAAGATTAACGTCGAACCACTCGGAAGGTCCGGAATGCAGTTTAACACGCGCGTGTTAAAAACACCGTATTCGACAGCCAACCCACATTTTTCTACAGTATCGCGCGAGCGCCGACGGGGAGGTGCCTTATCTTGGCGCCTTATCACGAGGCGCAAAGCTGATGACTGCACAACCTCTTTCTGCGTATGCGCGTCCAGTGCAAGTGTTCGTTCCTGGTTATTTCCCCGTTACGCGCCGTGATAAGCGCGCCCACCGGTCTACGGTTGCGCCGTGCTGTTGAAAAATGTGGGTGCTATAAGCCTTTTCTTCAGTTGATCTTTAATAAGATCAGGACATGTTCTGTACTGTGTTGCGGAAGCGCAGGGACATCTTCCTGTCGACTGCGCCAATCATACGGCCGTTAGCACAGTCCACTGATAAAATCGTAGCTCCCAGGACGAAGTTCAAAAGGCCTATACTGCAACCGTCTTGAGCCTAACGGTACTACGGCAAAACTCCATTTCATGCAAACACGCGCAACGTTGCGGGATCACCAGTTTATGCCTCCCTTTCGTCTATGACGACACCATTTCTCGTTTTAGTAAAAGTTTTACGGTGGTTCCGCGGTACGCTACCTCCCTCGCCTTTTTTCTTTTTTTCTTGTTGCGAGCGTAGGCCGAGAAAAACCGGTCCCCTCCTCCTCACTTCGGCCGACCCTTTCCCTTCGGTCACCTGATCGCCGCCGGCGTTTCATATTTAATATAAGATGGCGTTTATTACCTCTAGAGAAATGTCTTCTGGAAACATTGACGCAGCTTGCACCAGCGGTGTAATGCTGGAGAAACAGCAGAGCGAGCTGGCGGCCACTCTCCCTTCGTGGGAGACCCGGCTGTTCCACCTCGCAGGTATTTCCGAACTTGCCCCTGAAAGTTCTCCATGACTGGCACTTCAGGCCCGGATCGTCTCGTCCGCAGGCTCTCACAACTCTCCCAAAGTGGACCGCGTTAGCACACGAGAGAACCCGCGGCTATGTCCAAAGCTGACACCTGCGCTACAAACCTAAAGGAAGTACTGTGCGCCCGGCTTGCGATGATAGCTCAATAGACAATAAAGAAAAAAAAAAGATAGGTCAATGAGATAGACGTCGATTTCATAACGCGAGGGACGCAGGTTCGATTCCGACCACGATGATGATGATGATGATGATTGCTATTGGTTTCCCCTTTTTAGCGGGGTGATGACGTGTCATCTTACCAAAAAGGACTAATATACCCATGTTTTTATACTCTTGGTTCAATACTGGCGCTGCTTAGGGCAGGCACAAAAAGCTTATTAAGCACAAAATACTTTTTTTTTCCTGTTACAGGTGGTAACTGTCCTAGACAATATTCCCCTCTCTGCTTTTCGCCCACCAGCATTCTAATCTTATTTTCGTCCCCTCGACAGCCTTGAAGTTAACTTCCTCTGTGATACCCTTAAATCCTAGGGATTCTGGAAGCTGAATATTTCCCTCATGTAGATTTGGATGGATACCCTCGCATTCTAACGCGATGTGCCGCATAGTTTCTGTTTCTTTTCCGCAGACCACGCATACACCATTATTTTGTGAATACTTCCCCACAAAGCTCTTAGTTCACAAGCAACCTGCTCTAGCCTCAAAAAGCAAAGCACTGCCCTGGGAATTATCGTTTAATTTTCCTTTCTGGTGTTCTGATGGAAGCGTTTTAGGTACGGAGCACCTTAAGACCGCAAAACGTCCGTCCGAGTCCGTGCGCATAGCATTCACAATCGCAAAAAGTCACACAGACACCGGGAGGATTCGAGCCCGTGTCTGGTAGACCAGACAGAGTTAGAGTTAGTCGTCTTAACCATTGGGCTATGACCGTCAATCAGTACTTGAGAGTCAAACGGCTTACTCCCTCGCCTGTACCGGTGCGGAGTACCTTAGGACCTCCCAATGTCCGTCCGCGTCCATCCGTGCGCACACCACCATCAAGCGAAATTCTAATTGAGCCGTGAGTTGCAGTTTCATTTGAGCAATAATCAATGTGCAAATCGCGGCGCAAATCGGATGTCACTCGGGGCGCAACTTGGATGTCATTTCGAGTCCCCGTAATCCGCACCCTCGCAATCATTCACTGAGTGGAGAGGCTGCCTTTTTTTCTTTCAAATTGCCTGCACACGTCCTTGTTTACCGCCCTGCAAACCCCGTACCCCTGGAGTACGGGGTACGGGGTTTGCAACCCCAGAGGCAACCTAACCTCTGGGCCACCCTAAGTGGCCCAGAGGTTAGGTTGCCGGTATCACAACGTAAGGTCTCGGGTTAGACTCCCAGGATCTACCTAACCCCATTTTTGTCTAGGTTTTTTGGTGCGACGAACAAAGCTCGGCCTCAACAGCTCGGCTGTTAAAGCGTCTTCTTAGCAATGCATCTGTGTTTAGAAGTGAAGCCAACTCGAAGAAGATCGGTGTAGGCTTGGTTTTTTGCTGAGCCTTTCAAAAACATTGAGAAACTCTGGTCGTTCTAAGCTGGCTTCCCAACATTAGGGACACCGGGCCTGAGCATGCCTCGTTGGGGGAAGAGTGTGGCGGAAGAAGAGCTGCTGGCTCCGCAGTAGTAATTCTCCGGCAGAAGGCGTCAGCGACTTGGAGGTCACTAGTGTTCGTGCTGAGAGAGATAGATTTGAACGGAGGCAGTTGAGTCTGCGCGGTTCGCAAACTTCGGAGCAGGGGCCATTTTCTCGAGAGCGGCTTCCGGGGGCCCAGCTTGGAGCAGAAAGATTCCCACTCACGCTTGGCAAGCTTGCGCACGTTGTGCATACTTTAATGACCGAGTGCTCATTGCTCGTGGGGAGACTAACGACGACGCCACTCAGAAAACATGACCGAGCCTCTAAGCATAACCACGCGTGAACTTAGCCGAACCAAGAATAAGGTAGGTGGGGACGCCAGCTACGTTGTTGGCACAGTCCTCGCACCCCTAGTGCGAAGCTGCCCCATTTTTTCTTTTATTTATTTATTTATTTATTTATTTATTTATTTATTTATTTATTTATTTATTTATTTTGTTTATTTATTTATTTTGTTTGTTTGTTTGTTTGTTTGTTTGTTTGTTTGCTTGCTTGCTTGCTTGCTTGCTTGCTTGCTTGCTTGCTTGCTTGCTTGCTTGTTTGTTTGTTTGTTTGTTTGTTTGTTTGTTTGCTTGCTTGCTTGCTTGCTTGCTTGCTTGCTTGTTTGTTTGTTTGTTTGTTTGTTTGTTTGTTTGTTTGTTTGCTTGCTTGCTTGCTTGCTTGCTTGCTTGCTTGCTTGCTTGCTTGCTTGCTTGCTTGCTTGTTTGTTTGTTTGTTTGTTTGTTTGCTTGCTTGCTTGCTTGCTTGCTTGCTTGCTTGCTTGCTTGTTTGTTTGTTTGTTTGTTTGTTTGTTTGTTTGTTTGTTTGTTTGTTTGTTTGTTTGCTTGTTTGTTTGCTTGCTTGCTTGCTTGCTTGCTTGTTTGTTTGTTTGTTTGTTTGTTTGTTTGTTTTGCTGAGCATTGCCTGACGCAGTGCCTCCGGTATTGCTGAACAAGTCTCCTTACACGAATGTCGCAAGGCCCTTCCATTGCCATTCTTGTTTTCTTTTCACCGGGCGTTACCATAGTATATATGTTCCAAAACAAGATCTCTTTGCGAATGCGCTAACCTTGCCCCCCCCCCCCCCTTCCCCCCCCCCCCTTCCCACTTACGATAAAGCGACCTTCTCAGAACGCTCACTCAAGCCCGCTATTTACGACGCAATGTGGACACTTGGACGTGCTGCTCGGCCCCTCCTCAACTCAGTTTCACAAGGACTTCGGCCACTAGAAAGGTAAAGGCGTGATGACGCTCGTACTGATCGCTTATCGCCCAGCAGCCGTGAAGACGAGAGTGGTCCCAATTTAGCCTGTAATTCAAAGCCCGCGCATTTCTTCGCCGTGTTGCAATCATTTTACACATGTGCGGGCGGCGATTGTGTACTTGCGCGCTGTTTTACTTGCCTACGACCGGGAAGAGATCCGAATTTAGACCGAAGCATGACTGAAAATGGGCATGGGGGTCTCCTGTCATCATCTTCGGCCTATTTAAGTCAACTGCGTAATTTAATCGTGAATGAACTAAGAAGGCCCTTCCAATTAATTTCCAGTCGCTCCTGTCTGGCACTTCCCGGGCCCATTCTTTTCGACGAATTTTTTTTTACGTCGTTCTCTCAATCGATATAATGGTCTTGCCTCCCTCGATAACCCCGACAACGTCAAACAAAAGTCACTGAACGACATTGTAACAGAGTTCTACTCACCGGAAATACGCTTACGCATCGCGCATTCACTCTCACTGAACGCATTGTGAGTGATTTTTGAAACAGTTCAAATCCCTTCCGTCTAGGGACGACGATAATTGAAACGCGAAGCCGTCTTGCGCGCGAAAATCAAACTGCGAAGCGCCAGACTCAAAGCCGCTGCAATCATAGTCAAAGTCAAAGTCAAAGTCAAATGCGCTGCAATCATAATCAATGCAAAAAACTGTAGAGTCAAAGTGCCAACTGGCGCGAAAGCAAGCAAATCCCTCACAAGAAAAGTGAGGCTCCCCATCCGAAGTGCCACGTTTCCGATGGAGACAAAAAGCGAAAACGCCCGAGTGTTCGAGATTTCGGCGCACGTTAAAGATCCCCTGCGGGTGGTCAAAATTAATCCGGAGCCCTCCACTACGGCGCGCCTCATCGCCTGTGTAGCTAAGAGCAACCCTAGAATTAAACGGAGAGTATAAAACATAGATATATTAGTTTCTTTGGTAAGATGACACGTCATTGTCTTGTTCCGAAGTGAAGGGAATAAAACAGGCAAGTCGATTGGTGACAACCGACGTCCCGATTCAAAAGGACGCCCCCTAATCATCATCATCATCAGTGTCCGCGCGTTACACCCCATAATCAATCAATAAATTCCCAAGTGCACGAGTCCAAAGCTAACGCCCGCGCAACGGGCCAAAAAGAAATGCTGAGCGACCCGAATGCGAAGATGGCACGGTCGGATAGACGTCGGCTTCATAACGCGATGGGCCCAGGTTCAATTCCGACCATGGAAAGCATGTTTTGTTCTTGTGACATCATCATCATCATCATTACGTGTCCTTCTGGTGTGTAAAGTTGGCTTTCCTGCAGTGCTTTTAATTTAAGACACCGCATCAGTGAGACCAAGTAAGCTTTAAAAAAAGGTTAGAATTTGTAAATGTTGCACGCCAGTGACTATTAACCACTGCTTAAAAACACCCGTAGCACTGAATCAAACGTGTAGATGTACTTCGTCATGTTATCCGTGTTTATACGCTAAACAGGTTCCCACTGCGATGGTTCCGTTCCAAAACCTGAGTTTTTAACCGGTACCCCCAACCTGATTGATTGATTGATTGATTGATTGATTGATTGATTGATTGATTGATTGATTGATTGATTGATTGATTGATTGATTGATTGATTGATTGATTGATTGATTGATTGATTGATTGATTGATTGATTGATTGATTGATTGATTGATTGATTGATTGATTGATTGATTGATTGATTGATTGATTGATTGATTGATTGATTGATTGATTGATTGATTGATTGATTGATTGATTGATTGATTGATTGATTGATTGATTGATTGATTGATTGATTGATTGATTGATTGATTGATTGATTGATTGATTGATTGATTGATTGATTGATTGATTGATTGATTGATTGATTGATTGATTGATTGATTGATTGATTGATTGATTGATTGATTGATTGATTGATTGATTGATTGATTGATTGATTGATTGATTGATTGATTGATTGATTGATTGATTGATTGATTGATTGATTGATTGATTGATTGATTGATTGATTGATTGATTGATTGATTGATTGATTGATTGATTGATCGATCGATCGATCGATCGATCGATCGATCGATCGATCGATCGATCGATCGATTGATTGATTGATTGATTGATTGATTGATTGATTGATTGATTGATTGATTGATTGATTGATTGTAGGGTTTAACGCCCCGACGCAGCGCAGCGGATGAGGCGCGCCGTAGTGGATAGCTCCGGATTAATTTTGACCACCGGGGGACCTTTAACGTGCGCCGAAATCTCGTACACAAGGCGTTTTTGCTTTTCGAACCCCCCAACCTGACGCACAGGTTCCGTCAAAAGTGATTGAAACACGGTCTCGTACATTTACAGGAATTTCGTCTTCCGGAAACTTCCTGACTGCAGTGTACTGCGTTTAAAGGAGTCCTTTCTAATAGAAAAAAATCTTCGTGTAGACCGGTATTGGCGTCCATAAACCCAGTAAGAAAAATATTTTGTATGATTCACAAATGCTTGTTCCAGGTACTTATGACGGCACCTGTACAATAAGACTGACATCATTTGGTACATCCTAAAGCCAAGGCTTTGTGAAACTACTTCTAAACTTTGCGCCGTACCTTGCACTGTCCACAAAGAAACGTGATCCTAAAGATGTGCGATAAGGAAAGGACAATCAGACGCACACGGAACGTTGCAGCGAGCGCTGTCATCGCACTGTTTCGTGTTTTACCTTCTCACGGGATTGTTTTTTTTTCTTAGCACTCATCTTGATAACGTTGTTGTTGATAACGCGGGAATTTATACCGCGCGCGAAACAACATGTCTAATCTTTCAATTGTGAGTCAACGCCGTGTTTGTGGCCTCCTGTTGTGTATTCTCCCATTTCACTATTTTCTTTTTTATACCACGATCCTCCTTCTGCATAAGTCCAGGCGTGCGGCGCAGTTGCGGAATCGATTACGGCCACCAAACGAACGTCCCCTCCCTCCCTCCCCCCCCCCCCCCTTCCCCCCCATATAGCCATTGCTGTAAAATATATGGTAATAACTGCGTTCTTCTGATGGCTGCAACCATTGTTTACGGAGCCCCCAGACTTGACACAGACGATAAGAGCATGCATGTCAACTATCCGCTTTCACTGCGGTTTGTCAGGCACTCCAAGTGCGTTTTGCGCTAACAATGCCGGTAAAGTTCCCAACCGGCTTAGATTGCAGCCGGTAACAATCGCCTTCAGCGCCCGGCTCAGGCGACCCGCCGCGGTGACTCAGTGGCTAAGGCGCTGCGCTGCTGAGCACGAGGTCGCGGGTTCGATTCCCAGCTGCGGCGGCCGCTTTTCTGATAGAGGCGAAAAGCAAAAACGCCCGTGTGTACGACATTTCGGCGCACGTTAAAGATCCCCAGGTGGCCAAAATTAATCCGGAGCCCTCCACTACGGCGCGCCTCATCGCCTGCGTTGCGTCGGCGCGATAAACCGTACAATCAATCGATCAAATCCGGTATAGGAAATGGGCTCCCGTGCGCCACTAAGGTTGTAGATGACGAATGCGCATGCGCGGACGCTTGGGTTCCAGCCTTGCCGCATTATTGCGTACTCATATATCGACATAACCATGGCGTGCGATACATCCCGGAACGTAAAGTGCAGAAAGATGTGAATCATGCGCAGAAACTTGTGCAGAGACATATTGACGTGGTGGCCCGATAGTAAAGCACAGCTTCTCCTCCTCATACAGCGGTGATTTAAGCATATCAGATAGGGTAGCGGGGGCAGTGTGAACGTACTCGCAGAACGCCGCTCCTTGGTTCCCCTTGGCACTCCTACGCGGCGTAGCGATGCGATTCGGCTACCGCTCCCGTGCTCCCTTTACTTTTGCGCGGACCTGTACGTCCTCTCTGTAACGCATCTATTTCGACCCTTTTCAGCCAATACGTCAAACCCGTTTTTTTTTTGTATTTCAAGACGTTTTTGATCTACAAACTAATAAAGCGCACCATGCGAGGTTGTCGCCGTAAGAGCCGTCGCGAAAGCCTGTGAGAGGCAACCCCATTCTTCATAATGCATTACTTTTCAGCATACCTCAAATGTGAGTGCTCGATCATACCTTTAAAGTTACACTTTTTTTTTCAATCGTACTTTTCAAAGCGTACTCTCCCGAGCAGTATACATACTCTCAAGATTGGAGGCATAAACTTTACGTTCCCGAAAACGTTACTCCGACTACAAGTCCCGGTGTGTCGCGAATTCCATTTTCCGCGGATTAGGGGATTTCTTCACGGAGCGCCATCAGCAGCATCTTCGCACCGTCAACGGTAGGCTTCTTCCGTCCAACTCCTTTCTAAGCTCTACACAATTCTTCCTCGTAATCCACAACTGAAGGGAACAGAACGCAGCACAAAGACGAATAAGAGAAAAGTAAGAAAAAAAACTAAAGGTGAAGACATTATTCCTGTCTGCCTCCAAACGCATTGGCCAAAAACAAAACAGAGGAACGAAAAAAGGAAAAGCTTTCGGGAAAATGTATCTTTTTTTTGTATATAACGTCCTCCCTTATTTCAATTCCTTTTTTCCCTCCTCTACAATTCCCAACCGTCTGAGTGCCAACGTCGTCGCGACAGAGAAATGAGTTCTTCCGGAAATCGATTATGCGAGAAGAGCTGCTCGCATTCTCCGATTGCTTCTTCCCCTCCCGTTTTTCGACCTTCAAAATATCTTTCTGCTCTTCTGTCCGTTTTATTTTGACGTCCATCCGCTTTCGAGCCGCGCGTGCTTCCCCTGCTAACAGTAGTCGCATCGTTCTGCGCTTTTTAGAGAAGTCGTCTCGGTGCGGAAAAAGGGGGATGGGGGAGGTGGAGAGAAGGGCGGGGCAATTTCGCCTAAGTAATGAACACTTGTCAATTTGGGAACACCTGCTGCGTGAACTTCCCGAGAAGAAGAAAGGATGTCGCCTATCGCCCCACGCCGGGACGGAGACGAATCGCTCCGAAGAGGAAACGAGGTCCCCGGGAAGTTGCTATCGAGGCAAATTGAAAAAAAAAAAAGCCGCCGCCGACCCGGAACTAGGCGGGCTCCCGGAACTTCCGGGTTTCCTCTGCACTTCCCCGTCGGCGGAAGCTCTCAGGTCTCCCGCTTGGCCTTTGCGAAGCTAGGCTGCAAAAATCAAACGTAGATGTAGCTTATGCGTGTGAACGTGGTACAACCAGGACCCTGAAAAAAATCCAGGGCCATCTCCACTAATGTGAAATCTGGGGAGGGGCGAAGCGTGCAGTGTATAAGTGTATTCTTGGCGCATTGGCGTTTTTGCCAACAGAGATGAAACCGGGGGGGGTGGGCGGAGGGGTGGCGGAGGTATACAGCTTTACTGTAAAAGTCTTGTGTCTTTGAAGGAACAAAGGAAGGATTACGTTTGTTTTTTCTTTTTTTTTTTCATTGGGATCAGGTATTGGGGATGGAGGAGGCCCACAGGGCCGCCGCCACCGCCGCCAGGGCGCGGGAAGTGGTCAGGACTTGGCCTTACTCCCCCTGGTCACGCAACATCTGCTCCCAGTGGTGAGGGGAGGGAACGGGGGGTACGGGTCTGCGGGGCATTCGCAGAGGGAATGGTAGTGAGTGTCGAGTGCCCCGCATGCTGGACAGGTAGGGTCAGTAAAGAGGTGTGGATGACTGTGTATCAATTGTGTTCTGTGTGAGAAGGTGTGCGTTTGTAGGATGCGCAGCATGTGGCCCGCCTCCGGAGAGAGGTGTGGGTGCGGGGGTGGGTATCGGCGGTGGAGAAGGCGATAGTGCAGGGCAATAGCCCCGTATTGCAGGGGGGAGGTTGGCTTGCCTGCATGGGCATCGCGAGTAGGCGTAGTGAAAATGGCGACCCGGTGAATTAGTTCGCGAGCACGTACGTGCACCACTTCATTAGCGCCTACGCCTGTGTGGGCTGGTGTCCACAGCAGGGTCACGATGTCGGATGGAGGATTTTTAAACAGAATTTTAGCACGAAGCGTTCTAGAGCGAGGCGTAAACGAGTGTCACGGTGTATTTTAGTACGCGTTACGAAGCGTTCCATGGCGAGGCGTAAACGAGTGCCACGGTGTGTTCTATTAGTACGTGTTACGTTCTAGCGCGAGGCGTCGGAGAACGAGTGTCCCGCTGTTTTAGTACCGTGACTACATGAGACGACGGTTACGACGACGACATGAGCTGCCGACAGTCCGAGCCCGTAGGGGGCCTCGCCCCTAAAAGGCTGTTTATTTGTGAGCACTATAGAAATTCGGTGAGCGTGGATATATTACCGCTTACAGCAAACCCCATTATAACGAAGTCATCGAGGCAGGAAACTGGCTTCGTTATAAGCGACACTTTCTTAATCAAGGGGTTGGCCTGCTCTCAGTACACTGCCGGGGAGGTGAAACTTCAAGTTACGCGAGATTACGAATACAGGTATTTCATTATAGCCAGCGTTTGCTGTATTTTTCCATAAAAATTCAACCCCAAGTGTTCGTGAACCGACGTGAAGACGCCTTTATACTCACTCAGTTAGTCGGTATTAGTCCTTTCACGTGCGCTAATAATCTACGTGTCTCTTGTCGTCTCCGTTTTCTCTCCCCGAAAAAATACAGCCGGCCAGCCCTGATGTCACAGTTAGTGTATACACGGCATCGAAACGTATTCGGATAATGGATGAACATACTGATACAGGTGGAGAGAAAACCGATGACGCTGATCGCCACGGAGGTGGAGGTAGTCTTCGTTATTAGGGGCTCGGGCTGTTGGCGTCCCATGTCGTCGTCGTAACCGTCGTCTCATGTAGTCACGGTACTAAAACACCGGGACACTCGTTTACGCCTCACATTAGAACGATTTGTAACACGTACTAAAAACACAGCGGGACATTTGTTTACGCCTCGCGCTGGGACGCTTCGTAACGCGTACTAAGAAAACACCGGGTCACTCGCTTAGGCATCGCGCTACAACGCTTCGTGCTTCAAAGACACGAGACTTCTACAGCAAAGCTGCACACCTCTACCCCCAACGGTTTCATCTCCGTTGGCAAAAACACCAAGGCGCCATACACTGCATGCTTCAGTCCTCCCCAGGTTTCACATTAGTGGAGATGGTCCGAGATTTTTTTATTCGTAACGACGATTGCGGCAAAAAGAAACAGCGGAACGAGCCAGAAATACCGGCGCCGCTTCGTGGACTTCTACGGACGAAGATTAACGACGCGAGACTCTTTTCTCGGGCGAGACTTTTTTCTCGGGCCCTGGCTTCGTAGACTCGGTTCCGAATACGTAAACGAAGAAAACCATTCCAGCGTGTCGGCCACATTTCGTACCCGTAGCTTCGTGTTACCTTTTGATGACGCGCATCGACATGGTAAAAAGCGCACTACACGGTGACAGAAGAAGAGACAGTGATACGGGACAATGACGCGCAGAGCGTAGCGCACAGTTTTTGCGAACAGAGTGGGGGAATGTAGTAGTAAGAGGGACCCTGGAGTACCTCCTAATTACCTGGACGTCATCTTCGATAAAGCATCGATAACGCCGCTTCGATAGCGCGCGATCCTTGTAGCACACGGGAAACGTTCCGTTAATTATTCGACTGCTCAAATCATGGGCGGTGAAAGTAGCCTCAACGTCGGGTGCTTATGGTAGAAATTTAGAGCCATCTCACTACTGCGAAGATGGAATACCAAAGAGAGAGAGAGAGAGAGAAAGACTTTATTTGAGGCCAGCAGGGAGTGGGAGGTCGGGATGCGCAGAGCCTCCACATCCCACCCACGTTCACGACCTCGGGACTAGGCCCCGCCGGTGTCGGCGTGAGCGGTGCGCGAAAGGTATTCGGGAGTTCGTCCCTTTCCCCCCCGTCTGCGCCTCGCTCCGCTTCTGCCTGGCGAGAGCAGCCTCGAGCTGCTGGACGGCTAGAGTTTGTGCGTTCAGGTCCGTCGAATAGACGGCACTCGTTATGGGAATACCAAAGGACGTAAAATGGGGCTAGTTGGTGATGTTTCATATTGAATTGCACAAGGCGCTTCGTCCCAGTCCTGCTAGCGTCCTATTTGTCTTGTATACGCAGCGCAATTCAATATGGAATACCAGCACAGCTGTATTGATGGATAACCATTATCGAGTTGTGCATGCTGCCTTACAACATTGGTGAAAACGGCACATACACGCAACTTCCTGAGAAGCAATTCTAAACTAATTTTTGTATCCAGGAAAAACTCGTTAATTCGAACTCGAAGGGGACCATAAAATTCCTCGAATTAAGCGGAGTACGAATTAGCGGGCGGGCGCTAGAACGAATGGCGATCGCGTCACACTGCGCGGGCACTTGGTCACCTCCGGACTCGTTTTCAAGAATAAGCGCTGCTACACGTTTGTGGCAGGTGATTTCGTAAATAATGTTCGTGGAGGTCGAACAGCGATCTCGAAATTAATTGATCAGTCAGTTGCACGCCAAAAACAGGCACCGACATGCATTCATGTGAGTAGCGAGCCGTAATGCCGAAATAATGACACTGCTTATGCTCGATAACACGTTTATTCACATGGCAGGGTTGTTGAGGCAATCAAAATTAAAGCTAATCGCATTTGCTTGCGTCTGTTCTGTCACAATTGCTTGAGCATCGCTTGCAACTTGACCAAGAGCTCCAGCGCAGCGTCATAATTCTCATCTGCTGAGAAATAACGCGCTGCAACATTCAGCCCTGACGCTGCTTCGCATGCGTCTCTGGTTAATTTGGTTTGGTTTGGATCTGCAACGCATTGTAATCACTCTGCGTCAACTTCTTCTGCGAGGAGCGATGGAAACCAGGGATCCGAGTTCGAATTCACCGGTTCTGGATACCGACGCGTTCGAATTATCGAGCGTTTTCCCCCATCGAAATATACAGGGCCGTGCCGGGACCAGGGCGTCAGTTCGAATTAGCCGTAAGTTCGAATCAGCCGAGTTCGAATTAACGAGCTTTTACTGTATATTGTTTCGAGATAGTTTCGATAAAACAAATGTCACAGCCGTTTTTTGTAACCGTGTATATCCCCTCCGTGGACGGCCATGCATTGGGAGCAGACCGTAATGTCGTACCTTCCCTGTGAACTC